>NC_082383.1:4302409-4374909 GCF_031168955.1 Gadus macrocephalus
CTGGTCCCTTGATTTCGATTATTTGGAGCGAGCGCGATTGTGTGTGTGCGTGTGCGTGTGTGCGCGCGCGTGTGTGTCTGTGTGGGTGAGAGAGAGCGAGAGAGAGAGAGAGAGAGAGTGTGTGTGTGTGTGTGTGTGTGTGTGTGTGTGTGTGTGTGTGTGTGTGTGTGTGTGTGTGTGTGTGTGTGTGTGTGTGTGTGTGTGAGAGAGACCGTGTGTAGGCTATGTGTATTCTATTTAGTCCATAGGTTACTATGTAAATGGTTAAATATAACAGGGTAAGAAAATGACCTTTAGCTTAAGACTAAACATAAAATACAACATATGCTTTTTGTGCAATTATTCGGAGCGCGAATTTAAGATTCAAGATAAGAAACACGTGAGGTAATAAAAAAAAAAGGTAGGCTCATCTCCCTCAAAAGCTGAGAAGAGCATGCCATCTGCTGGTCAGCCATGTTATTGCATGGTACGAATAATCTCACAGAAATACTTGACACTGTCACGTCATTGAATCTATTCATTAGTGATCTGGGACACGTAATTTAAAAATGTACGTGCCAAAAGCACACATTTCTAACAATATGACAGCTTTTGGCCACCCGTTTCTACCTTCACCTTTGATTCTGAGAAATTGTGACAATTCACGGATATAGTTTGAAATTTGTGCTTTTGGCACGAAAAATATTGAAATGACGTTTCCCAGTTTACGAATGAATAGATTAAAGGACGTGACGTGGCAGTGTCACGTATTTCCGTGAGACTGGGTTGTGTCCCAACGTGAAAACTCACCAAGCAATCAATTTCTGGAAGATATGGTTATTTTGGAGTAAACCTGGTTATTGGTCAAACCATTCTGAAAGAGACTGTGTATGATTTGGCTCTTCTCATTCCATGGTAGACGTACAAGAGTCAGATTGGAGACGATGAGGCCAGTCGAAATAAAATATTCAAACCGAATGAAATCAAGTTTCACACTAATCACTGAAGCATTGCCCCCTCGGATGCACCTGGTGGCCTCTTCGCTTCATGAACAGCTTTATGTAAATGGAATGAGGAACTCATCTTTCATTCTTACGGACACTTTCTCTTAAGGACAGAGTGCTAGGTAAGGTTAGGGCCAGCATGCCTTGATACTTGAACAAGTATGTGTATGTGTGTGTGTGTGTGTGTGTGTGTGTGTGTGTGTGTGTGTGTGTGTGTGTGTGTGTGTGTGTGTGTGTGTGTGTGTGTGTGTGTGTGTGTGTGTGTGTGTGTGTGAGAGAGGTTGATGGAAACAGAACAGAAGCGATGGCCAAGGCATTTATGGAAACTTGTTATGTTGTCAAAGGCCAAATTATCTCTGAACCTGTTTAGGAATCCCAACTTATTTGATGTCCATTTGAATGTTTCATTCATCCACTAATTCATCTATCCATGGAGGTGCATCAGTGCAGTGAGCTCTACCTGAGGTGTACAAGTAGTCAGTACAACAGTTAGTATTGTAATATCAGTCAGTGCCTGAACTTATGTGAAATTCGGTCTATCGCTCACCTCAAAGTGCTGACATAATGCAATTTGCTAAGGCGAGAATATGCATGTGTACGTTTTTCAAACGACATTTCCTCTAAATCTATACAGTAAAATCAAATGGTCCCTTGTGTACAAGTAGTCAGTACAACAGTTAGTATGGTCATATCAGTCAGTGCCTGAACTTATGTGAAATTCGGTCTATAGCCCACTTCAAAGTGCTGACATAATGCAATTTTGCAAAGGCGAGAATATGCATGTGTACGTTTTTCAAATTACATTTTCTCTAAATCTATACAGTAAAATCTAATGGTTCCTTGTGTACAAGTAGTCAGCACACCGGTTGATATATCGGTCATATCAGTCAGTGCCAGACGGGTTTCTGTGCAACGTCATCGCAGATGTGCGCGCGCAGCCAGGGGGCAGAAAGCGGGACATTTGTCATTTGTTTACCAGCGGAGTCAGCGGAGAACGAAAATGACAAGGAGCTGTTGTGCTGTAAACCGCACGAATCGGCAAAAGGATGGATGGAAACTGTTTAATATCCCGAGAGGATCTCATCCTTTTGCCAAGAGAAGAAGAAGTTTGTGGCTCCAGGCCATTAAAAGGGCGGATTGGGGTCCCCCTAAAGGCGGCGAGAGTCTGTGCAGCGCCCACTTCGTTTCTGGTATGTTTGTCTTTTCCAACATGAGCTGGATAATGAGTAGGACTGCGTGTGATTTTACCATACTTAATGAGGATATATTAGTGTAATTTACTGACTAACTGGCCAACAAATTTGTCCGTCTTCTACTGAGTTTGTAAAGTTTAACGTTGGCTCGCGGTCGTAACCTATAAGTTTAGCTTTTGTTGTTAAAGTACCAACATTAGCTGCATGGCTGGTGTAGGTTTCTTGGTTCAGGCTGAAAGTCATACAAGAAAGTGTCTTCACAGTTCACACAGCTAATGTTACAGTGTACGATTTTCTTTAACTCTGAACCCGTAACTTAAATGCTTGTGCTATTGGTGCTCATTATGACTGAGCTCGTAAATTAGCAAATAGGTTAAAAAAGGTGAAAATAAACAATAAGCATAGCTAATCTCATTCTTTTTCTCAGGGTCACCGTTCATGGATTGTGATAGTCCAGATTTTGTTCCATCCGTTTTTTCACACAGCAGCAACAGAGACATATCGGGAAAGGTGGCAAGGTCAGTGTCATGTCATCATGTATTTGAAATTTTCTAATTTCTTGGTAGCTTGTTAATTATCTGAGCAAATAAGATATTATTGTGTCTTTCTTTATTATGTTATTGTATTATCTCTTAATGTGTTGATTATTTTGGGTTTTTAACTTAACTCTACTCTGTTTGTCCTAGATATGAAAGAAAGAGAATAAGAGATGAAGATAAGGCCCCTGCTACCTGCCCCACAAGCCAGCCTGAAGCAGATACTGCAGATTCTTCTGAAGGTATGCACAAGTCATACTATTAAAGGGGACTTATTATACCACCAGGTGTGAGTGTGATTAGCCTTACAAGCCGTTTCGAAAATCTGCCTAATATGACATCACTAGTGGGTGTGTCCACCTAGATCTGTGCTGGATAGATCTATCTACCAGCCTACCCAGTGGACTGAAGTAAACATTGCTCATCTATCCAGCACAGATCTAGGTGGACACACCCACTAGTGATGTCATATTAGGCCGATTTTCGAAACGGCTTGTAAGGCTAATCACACTCACACCTGGTGGTATAATAAGTCCCCTTTAAGTGTGTGTTTGTGTTGGTTGGTTGGTTGGTTGGTTGATTGGTTGGTTGGTGGTCAGGTGAGTAGAGTGACAGAGAACCAGACAGATAGTCTGTGTGTTGTGTGTGTGTGTGTGTGTGTGTGTCTGTCTGTGTATGAAAGCTGATGTGTTGCACATGAGTTAATTTATCTCCTTTTTGTGTTGTAGATTAATGTAAGTTTGTGTCCAGAAAAGAGATGCACCAACTCAACCTGCAGTACAACCAGCTCCGTGATGATTATGAAGCTCTGAAAAGAGAACTGTATGACACACAGGAAGAAAATAAACATCTGAAGGAGCAACTGAAGCAGTCCAAGTTTGGGTTTGATTCCATAAAAGACACAAATGCTAAAATATTTTTTTTTACTGGTTTACAATCATTACAAATGGTTATGTGGCTGCTGGATATTGTAAAAAGAAGCACACTTGTGCTTAAGGGTGGGTTAAGTTGGAGGAGAACCACCTCCTTTTGGTTCTAATGAAAGTAAGACTTGGACTCACCAACAGAGACCTAGCCTACAGATTTGGGCTTCCATTCTCAACTGTATCAAAAATACAGACTGGATACCCATGTTGTCCTCAATAGTGAAACCTTTGATAATGTGGCCTAGTAAGGATGCAGTGAGAGCAAACATGCCAAAGTGTTTTAAACCCAAATTTAGGAATTGTCGATGTATTATAGACTGTACTGAAATCTTTATAGAAAGAACACACAATCTTAAAGCAAGGGCTGAAACCTGGTCAAATTATAAGCACCAAAACACAATGAAATATCTAATAGGAATCACACCAGCAGGAGCTATATCTTTTTTGTCTAGTGGGTGGGGAGGTCGTGCCTCCGACAAGGTAATAACTTTAGATTCTGCCTTTTTGGGTAAACTTGAGCATGGTGACGAGATCCTTGCAGATAGAGGTTTCCTTGTTAGAGGACTTGGCCAGTGTAGGAGCAACATTAAGAATACCAAGTTTCACGATGGGGAAATCTCAGTTGCCAGGTTCTTGTGTTGACACTTCACGTCAGTTGTCAAGAGTCTGCATACATGTGGAACGAGTTATTGGTCAGCTTAAAACCTTTAAGATACTGAACACTGTCATACCCATCAGCCAAGTCGATATGCTAGATGACATTTTGACCATATGTGCTGGTCTTACGAACCTTAGGGGGGCTGTGGTGGCCCAGCGATAACTGTGTTCAGAGTCAAGGAGGTGTACATTATTTTCCATGATTGTGTCAGGCTTTTAAGGGCTAATGAGGGCAATGGTGGTCACTTACTACTTGCTCTCACTGTCTCTCTCACTTACTCATCACTCTCTTTCTCTCTGACTATAAAATTAATAACAGTTATGAATAACTAAATTTGATCAGACAGGATCATTCAGAGTACAAAAAGGTTGAGAGCCACGCACGCAGAACTATTTCATTTATTTATGATAATGGTGAAACTGCGTTTAAAGCTGACATGGCAAATATTGAACGTGAACTGAATGTTGTAAATGCAATATATTGAAGGCAATGCAATTAAAATTAAATGTACATCTCAACAATGAATGAGTGTACATAATTAATACTATATGAACTCATTTAACATTTATACCTGGACATTTTTTTTTTCTAGCTTTCAACTAAGTTTTGAGTATTATCATTGTCTGCCGAACTCAAACTGCACTTCTTTCTGGCGATGAACAATATATATCAGTGCTGTTTGTGATTTTACGTAAATGTACATTCAGAAAAAAATAAATGAACACTTAAAGAGTCAGATGTGTTGTTTGTTTGTTGTTGTGTTGACAGTAATGAAGTCAGTTAGATTTTGTCAGGTGTACCTACCTATCCATCTTTGCTCATTACATCAGTTTTTTCTTAAATGCTGTTGTCCAGCTTCCAGTATTTACCATTGTTGGATGGATCTATTTGCATCCACATTTCCATTTTTTGGAGTATCTGGTAATGTTCACACATGGATAGTGAAAGTGTTGGCAGCAGTCTGTGCACTTGATCATTTTGCCAAAGCTTGGCTTTTTGCAGTACAGACATTTGATCTCTTCTGCCAGGTCAGGGTCTTTGCAGCGGCAGACAAGTTCTGGGAGGAGGTGGTCCATGAAGAAAGATTCAGCCTTGGGAAGAGTTTCTTGTAGAAAGGGCTCATCTCTCCGTAGCCGGCAAATGATGCTGCTTGTCTTCGTCCACACCATGAAGTCACACATGTCCATTTGAGAAACATACATTTGTAACTGGATCTGTGAGTAATATGGGTGGGTGGGTCGCAGGTCATAGTTTCCATCAAGGCAAAAGGATGCATCAGTCTCTGACCCCTCTAGTCCCTCCCTGTACTTGTATGGACACTTTATCTCTAGCAGGCCTGTTCCACAGCAGTCACAGGAGAATACCCCATCAGGAGAAGCAGCCAGGTACGGCTCATCTGCTCTCACTGTTAGACCCACTGCTTTTACATCAAAGTTCATGTGTATTTTCTTAATTTCTGTTTCATAATTTTTACGTGCTGTGTCCTCCATTTGCTTTCCCCACTTGACAGCGGGTACAGTAAGATCTGTGGCACCGTATTGCATGTAAAGTAGCCTCGCCGTAAATATTTTTACTTTAACTTTGTTAGCGTTAACTAACATTACGATCGTGCTCCTGATATTGGAAACATCTAAAACAACCGTCAAAACCTGATAAGTTGAGTGAAATTCACGGACATTTCAGTTAGTGTTTTTATGATTTGTGATGCAATGAAAAACAAAGCGATTTTTCAGTAAAATGACATTTTATTGCAACTGTGTCAGGGAGAACTTACAAGCAATACGGCATCTACATTGATATCAGTTCACTCCGAAGCAGGCTTTTGCCCCCTGGCTGCGCGCGCACCTAGTATTGTTTGTACACAAGAAACACGTCTCGTCTCGAGCTTCTCGCTCACAACCAATCACGTTCTTCTGGAGGTCACTAGTTCTTAATTGATTTCAGCTGCGTCTCCCCCGCCTCTCCTCATAAAGCGCCCCCACCGTGACGGATGTTAATCGTTTATTTTGCGTTGGATTGCGTGGGCTGAACAATCCGGACATCGTGGCCACCGACGTGGACCCCCGCCACTGGGACCCCCGCAGTGAGTAATGCGGGGTACTTCCTTCATGAGCACTGCACACATGTTACACTCTCCCCATCTCCTCCTGTCGTCTGTTCTCGCCCCTCTATTGTACATGTTTTACCGCTGGAGGTTAATGTGGATTTGCTGATGGAAGTGGTAGTTTGTGTTGAGTGGTTTATCTATGGGATCGACTGACTAACTAACGCTGCGGACCGCTACAGTACCGACCACCACACTGGGAAGTGTCCTCTGCTCACTGTGGAAGCAGCATGGAAGAACTGCAGCAACTCTGATGGAAACAAGGACCTTCACGCTGTTGAACACAAACTGTTCTAGGCCTACTACAAACCGAGGCGGTCCCACTCGGTTAAAGATCTCGTGGTCAATGCGGCAGACCGCTGGACCTGGACGTCACCTTCTGCAGATACTTCACTGCCCTCAGGAATCCACGGATAACTTGAAACATGTCCGACTCCACATAACCCCACTGAGCCCTTCTGTGGAAACCTGTCTGACTGACCCTACTGACTGGGGACCTGTTGTGTGTTTGGTTGGTCTGGTAGAAGATTTGCTGCTTGTGATCTGCAAGGTGGTCCTGGGTTAGATGCGGTGTCTGACTTGCACACCACTCTCCCAATTCTATTCTTCTCTTTACTACTTTTCTACTTTCAATACACTTGCTGCTGCTGTTGACCGCTGGTGGTGCAATGTGGTTTTTATTCGCGTATGTTCTGTGGACTTTGCATTTGTATTTTAATGAACATGTTTACTGCCTGTTAGACCTCGCCGAGGTCTAACAGGCAGGTCACCTCGGATTGGCAAACCTGTTAGACCTCGCCGAGGTCTAACAGGCAGGTCACCTCGGTTTGGCAAACCTAAACTCCTTCACTGGCAAAATGTAGATGCAAATTAAATGCCAAAATTAACATTTCAATATTTGTTTTGCGTGTTTCACCAATAGCTTCGGAACTAGACGGACCTCATATATAATTTGCTCTTCATAGATGCTGTCAGGCGCCCCCATATAACGTTTTCTGCCCGGTACGAAATAGACCGACCAATAGCAACCCTTTAGGCTATCTAATGTGAGGTTGGATATACGCAACATGTAGAGGTGTTTCAACAACAAAGATGGAAGTTAGTGAACTAAAGACTGTATATGCTCACTAAAAGAACGAACGACTACTACTCAAAGATTTTGAGGAATATGTATTTCTGCATCACCCGTTCCAATGCTATGATTAGTCGAGGCCTATCCAATAGCATAGCATCGACCCATTTTAAATCGCGCCCTTTAGACACGCCCCTTGGAAATTGAACAACGCACTTCAACGCAGAGGATCCAGAAGGATTTCACAACGAGTCCATTGGAAGATATCGAGGAACATGAACATCACCAATGAAGGAGAGTAACGTTTCCACTTGCTATAGGAATTTAGTGAACCACTAAATAGTTAATAATAATAATAATAAAATGTGGTCACCATTTATTGACTTTTTGGTTAAGACTTGCTTTACTAATATAACCGCGTTAAAACCACATTCATTTACTTTTCTTGTGTAGTATCCCACTATTCATTAAATGTTTTTTATAGAAGTAAAAAAGTAATCAATAGAACTATACACATTTGTACAACAATTAATCATTATACAGGATTTGAACATTTTCTATTCAAGCTCATGCTTCATAATATTTCCAAGGATTGCAGAGTACCAAATGATTTATGAAGTTTGTTTTTGTTCAGGAGCGGATTGTACTCCCAGAGGCTTCAACAGAGCGGGTCTGGAGCTGGGAGCTGCAGGTGGATGGTGGCCAGGAGCCGTTCAGTCCTACAGGAACAGACGGGTGAGCCGTGGAACTACACATCCTATAAACTCCTCCTTGGCGTGGTCAAACGGTTCAGAATAAAACTGGAATTCAGTCATTGGTTGTGATTGGCTTGTTAGCCAAGCGTTCTCAGCCACTAGGACTAGTGTCCTTATGAAGATTAGATTTGTGTGTGTGTGGCTGGGTTTGGGAGTTTATAGGAAATGATACTTAAGAACGCACAGAATGGGAGAAGATAAGCTACTGACATCTGAGTGAGCGAGGAGAAAAAAATCTCCAGTGTTTAAATAGATTTTGTCCTGTTTCAGTGTAGAGGTGATGGAGGCGGTCGTCTGGAGGTGCTCGCCGTGAGGTCCGTGGCGGTCGTCTGGAGGCGCTCGCTGCAGGTGGAGGGAAGGCCGTGCAGCCCGACGGATGCAGAACGGTGAGACACAGAACTGCACAGCTGCACATTTATTCTAGGCTTGGTGAATTGTTTAGAATTAAAACTTTGACATGCAGCCACAGCAACTCTGAGGTGTTCTGAAAAATGTCAGATGCATTCTCAGCCACTAGGACCAGCTCCAGGATGTAGGCTAGGTGTGTGTGGCTGGCTGTTGGGTTAAATAATACCTCACTCAAGACTGCACAGTAGGGCATCAGTGAGATCTGTGGGAGCTAAAGCAGAGGAGGAGTTGATTATCTGCATCATGTACGGGGAGAAATGTGCAGTGTGCAAATGGAACGTGTCATTCGCCTTTCAGAAGGACTGAGGCGGAGGTCCTGGAGGCAGAGGCCAGCCTGGAGGCGGTGGTGGCCTGGAGGTCCTGGAGGCGTCCAACCTGGAAGGGGCGGCATGGAGGGCCAGGTGGCGGCTCCTCATCCAGTGAAGTTAAACTCATCTTCAGTGCATCCATGATGAAAGGGGAGAAATGTTCCAGTGTGCAACTGGAACTTGTGTCTCACATTTCAGAAGGGCCTGGAGGTGGCCAACCTGGAAGGCCTGGAGACGGCCGAGGTCCTGGAGGCAACGGCGGTCCTGGAGGCAACGGCGGTCCTGGAGGCAACGGCGGGCCTGGAGGTGGAGGCCAACCTGGAGGTCCTGGAGTCGGTGGGTCTGGAGGCGGCGTCCTGGAGGGCCCGGCGGCGGCGTCCTGGAGGGCCCGGCGGCGGCGTCCTGGAGGGCCCGGAGGCGGCGTCCTGGAGGGCCCGGAGGCGGCGTCCTGGAGGGCCCGGCGGCGGCGTCCTGGAGGGCCCGGCGGCGGCGGCTCCTCATCCAGTAAAGTTAAACTCTTCTCCAGTGCATCATGAACGGGGAGGAATGTCCGGGGTGCAAATAGAACCTGTGTCACATTTCAGAAGAAATGAGGCGACGTTGCGGAGGTCCCGGAGGCGGCGGCGGCGGCGTCCTGGAGGGCCCGGAGGAGGCGGCGGCGGCGGCGTCCTGGAGGGCCCGGAGGCGGCGGCGGCGGTGGCGTCGTCCTGGAGGGTCCGGCGGCGGCGTCCTGGAGGGCCCGGAGGCGGCGGAGGCGGCCTGGAGGGCCCGGCGGCGGCGGCGGCTCCTCATCCAGTAAAGTTAAACTCTTCTCCAGTGCATCATGAACGGGGAGGAATGTCCGGGGTGCAAATAGAACCTGTGTCACATTTCAGAAGAAATGAGGCGACGTTGCGGAGGTCCAGGCGGTTGGCCCGGTGGAGGTCCTGGAGGAGACGGACCCGGCGGTGGAGGACGGCTGGGGGGTCCGGCGGTGGAGGACCGAAGGCGGGTCGTGATTAGACCAACCAGCTCCTCATCCATGGAAGGTAAGCTCTTTCTCCAGGTCAATCTGATCAACGAGAAAATCAAAGAGCGCAGCCATGAACTGGTGGTATCGCCATGTGGGGACTAAACTCTAATGTTTAACTCAAGTAACTGCAGTGTTTTCCACAGCACTGTATGGTTAAGGCCGTCTTAACAGTAGGGCCCCGCCTTGACTACCAATGTAGAAAAATTATATACAAATAATTATGCAATAACATAGTGCAAAACTCGTAGGGAAAGAACATACTTTCCTCAAGTACAATATAGATAAATAATTTGTCGGTAATACTGTATACTGTTCAAAACAATAGTCGTGCCATAAAGCATTTTGAATGCAATTGAAAAGGCGGTTGTATGTATTATTGTGAACTGAAACCCTCACCGAAGACCCCCCCCCCCCCCCCCACCAACTTGACTAAGACATTGTCTGGGGAAACACTGAACTGGGTTGTATCACTTAGTAGTGAGTACACTAGGGTAGCTGGGTTATCTCCAAATGGAAACTGAGTGTTACCACCAACTGCTCCACCAGGATTGAAGGAGTCACTGGGGATGAAGACCACTGCTCAGGGGCTGACGACCCCCCCCCCCCCCCCCCCCAACTCATCTTTCCGGAGAAGGTATATAAATCTACAGCTGATGTGATTAAAGTTCTGCAGTTCAGATCCGCTGATAAATGGTCCCATACCATATCCACAGCGTCCTCATGGTGCAGGCGGTCAAACCTCCACCTCTTTGAAGAGACCAAGCAGCTTAATGACTGACTGACTGGTTCTTTATACTCCGGACCTCGTCCCGGAGCAGAGGACGGACCTAAGGCCTGCAGCGCAGCAGACTAGAGACTCTCTGTGGAACCGGTAAGATATTGGATTCACCATCTTGTGGACATTTTCATTTATTCAACAAGGTTAGTTTTGGTTGGCTGGTATGTTGCTTTGATACTAGGGGCTTCTTCTGTAACAAACTTTCTAGAGAATAAGATCTGACTTCAGCCAATCAGTGGGATGTCCTTGAACAAGAGCCAATGGCTGAAGGGGCTCAAACGCATTCTTTTGACTCGCTCCTCTACTATTGCTGTACTCAAGCTGGATGGCTATTTTGCTCCTTCTACTGACAAAATCAAGTCTGCCACCTGGTGGCCGATGAGGGTGTAGCAACTCGGGGTACATTGGAAACATGATAAGAAGAGCCTGTTTTTTATGGTTGGATCGTACACCTAAATGTTTTTTCATCAAAATATCGCCAAACCCCATGTTGGACAATGCTTGTTTTCATCCTTTCTATGTTTAGCTTTGATTTATCCTTACCTTTTCTTGTGACCCATTCCCCTTAGGTTCAATTTAGTTGACCTCTCCTTCAGGCGACTTAAAGGGAGACCAGAGGTGCGGCAGCTGGGTGTCATGGTGCAGAGACCCAACGCTGGTAAATATTTACTTCCTCCTTGAACAGACCTAACGCGTCAAACGGAAATTATATAATCCCTCCTGATCTTTATAAAGGTCTGAAGACCAGTCTTTTCTGTGAACATCTCCACTGACTAGTGTGCTCTTAATTAAATTAAAGTTAATTAAATGCAGTAACTCCAATGCACCTGGAGGCTCGTATTGACATTTTTTGAAACCTGATTCTCCAGCACTAGGACTGTTGCGGTAAATAAATGCTTGTTTTTTCGCTAATTTAAGTCTATGAAATCAAATGCTGATTGAGACCAGATGGGGCTGTTCCTGTATTTATAGACATTTGTTTACCTTTGAAACTGATTCTACTTTTTGCATCAATTTACTTCACAGTACTGAACTACACCAGTGTGTCCTACTCCCCATAAACCCTGAGGATCCCTGGCTACACCAGCACATTAATCCACACCCAATATTAACACACAGTGCACACTCTATAGAGCTTGTAAGTCCGCTCCTTGCGGCGGGACCTCGTGAGATCGTAAGATATGACTGGGTTTCAATGGAGAGAAAGTATTTATTTTCTCCATTATGTTGCAGCACATTTTGGGGGAAGAATGTTTGAATCAATCTTTGTCATTTATTTCTGTACTCCATATCTGTAATCCCAGCTGTTGTATTTTAACACGGTAGCTGGGAACCCTCTTTATAGGGAGCGACTAGAGGGACGAGGCTGGAAGCAAACCTGAGCCTGGATCTTAACCTTCTTTCTAAACTAATGCCGCAATTTAAACGCAAATAAAGTGAGGCCTAAAGTAACTTGACTTGCTTGCCTAAACTCGCTTGTCTAAACTTGCTTGCATTAAACCTAAACTCGCTTGCATAAAACCTGAACTCGCTTGCCTGAACTCGCTTGCCTGAACTCGCTTGCCTGAACTCGCTTGCCTGAACTCGCTTGCCTGAACTCGCTTGCCTGAACTCGCTTGCCTAAACTCGCTTGCCTAAACTCGCTTGCCTAAACTCGCTTGCCTAAACTCGCTTGCCTAAACTCGCTTGCCTAAACTCGCTTGCCTAAACTCGCTTGCCTAAACTCGCTTGCCTAATACCTGAACGCGCTTGCATAAAACCTAAATTCGCTTAGCTTGACTCACTTGCCTGTACTCGCTTGGCTAAACTCGCTTGCATAAAACCTACTTTCTAAACCTAATGCCGCAATTTAACCGCAAATAAAGTGAGGCCTAAAGTAACTTGACTCTCTTACCTAAACTTGCTTGCCTAAACTCGCTTGTCTAAACTTGCTTGCATAAAACCTAAACTCGCTTGCATAAAACCTGAACTCGCTTGCCTAAACTCGCTTGCCTAAACTCGCTTGCCTAATACCTGAACGCTCTTGCATAAAACCTAAATTCGCTTAGCTTGACTCACTTGCCTGTACTCGCTTGGCTAAACTCGCTTGCATAAAACCTAAACTCGCTTAGCTTGACTCGCTTGCCTGTACTCGCTTGGCTAAACTTGCTTGCCTAATACCTGAAGTCGCTTGCCTAAAACCTAAACTTGCTTGTCCAAACACGTTACGCAAAGTTAACCATCCATAATCTTTAACCCAAACCAGACTTGTCCCTGGGTCGCTCCACTTTAATTTAGAAGTTTCTTCTTTTACCTCATCTGCGTTTTGAGTTTCATTCTTTGAGGGCTTGAAGTGCTTTGGAGGATATTTTAACCTTTGTTTGCCGCATCAATAAACATGCTTTATCTTTACCCGTTTTGGATTGCATTTCTATGTGTAATCCGGCCAAATGTTCAGTGTCCTTACATGTAATGCCTATGGTCTGACGATAATCTGACCTCTTCATGAAGCAGAATGTGTGTGAATGTTGTCCCGTGAGCTCCAGGCTCTCTGTGGGCCTGTCAACGTCTCTTTAGCAAAAGGTTGGAGAGTGAAATTCATTTTTGTGCCATTTTCATGTGTTCCTGAGTATTTCAGACCTGTGGTGTTTCACATGAGACCTTAATGGGAACTTTTCTTTTTCTGCCTGCATACGTAATGCCTACATTAGTAGGGTGATCACTGTTGATCCCAATATTGATCATTAACCACCTCATTCTTTTTTTCATCAATTTACTTCACAGTACTGAACTACACCAGTGTGTCCTACTCCCCATAAACCCTGAGGATCCCTGGATGGCTACACCAGCACATTAATCCACACCCAACATTAACACACAGTGCACACTCTATAGAGCTTGTAAGTCCGCTCCTTGCGGCGGGACCTCGTGAGATCATAAGATATGACTGGGTTTCAATGGAGAGAAAGTATTTATTTTCTCCATTATGTTGCACCACATTTTGGGGGAAGAATGTTTGAATCAATCTTTGTCATTTATTTCTGTACTCCATATCTGTAATCCCAGCTGTTGTATTTTAACACGGTAGCTGGGAATCCTCTTTATAGGGAGCGGCTAGAGGGACGAGGTTGGAAGCAGACCTGAGCCTGGATCTTAACCTTCTTTCTAAACCTAATGCCGCAATTTAACCGCAAATAAAGTGAGGCCTAAAGTAACTTGACTCTCTTACCTAAACTTGCTTGCCTAAACTCGCTTGTCTAAACTCGCTTGCATAAAACTTTAACTCGCTTGACTCGCTTGCCTGTACTCGCTTGGCTAAACTCGCTTGCATAAAACCTAAACTCGCTTAGCTTGACTCGCTTGCCTGTACTCGCTTGGCTAAACTCGCTTGCCTAATACCTGAAGTCGCTTGCCTAATACCTGAAGTCGCATGCCTGAAGTCGCATGCCTAATACCTGAAGTCGCTTGCCTAAAACCTAAACTTGCTTGTCCAAACATGTTACACAAAGTTAACCATCCATAATCTTTAAACCAAACCAGACTTGTCCCTGGGTCGCTCCACTTTGAGAAGTTTCTTCTTTTACCTCATCTGCGTTTTGAGTTTCATTCTTTGAGGGCTTGAAGTGCTTTGGAGGATATTTTAACCTTTGTTTGCCGCATCAATAAACATGCTTTATCTTTACCCGTTTTGGAATGCATTTCTATGTGTAATCCGGCCAAATGTTCAGTGTCCTTGCATGTAATGTCTATGGTCTGACGATAATCTGACCTCTTCATGAAGCAGAATGTGTGTGAATGTTGTCCCGTGAGCTCCAGGCTCTCTGTGGGCCTGTCAACGTCTCTTTAGCAAAAGGTTGGAGAGTGAAATTCATTTTTGTGGCATTTTCATGTGTTCCTGAGTATTTCAGACCTGTGGTGTTTCACATGAGACCTTAATGGGAACTTTTATTTTTCTGCCTGCATACGTAATGCCTACATTAGTAGGGTGTTCACTGTTGATCCCAATATTGATCATTAACAACCTCATTATTTTATGATTTTTTTCAATAAGGATTACAATTCATGTAATTTATGAGCATATTTGCAAATGGCTCCAAATATCAGATTGTGTAAAAACTAATGATGTAACCTGCTTGATTTAAAGAAAATAAAACATCCAAATATTATAAACCTGTTTTGTGTTGCTCTCTTACCATGTGGAAATGAAACGCAGATAGATATGTTTAGCTCTGATTTGCTGCCTCATTTTGGTGTGGTGCTGGGATTTGTTTAATATACTATTATCATTTCCAGGATAAGTTAATAACCTAGTATAGCCTACCCGGAAAAGAAGGGATATGATGGCCTGGGCAGGCTGTTTCAGTGTCCTGTCAACATATTGTGAGCGGATTTGTGAACGTTCTCGGTGAGGGAAATTCAATTGTAAACGTTAATCAACATGCAGGACCATTCAGCGGACACTTGACATATTTCTCACCAACAGAACGGTCACTCTTTGCGCTTCTTGTGATTTTAAAGTTCTGGCGCCCCCTACTGGAGTTCTTTGATATTTCGTGACCTCGGTCACATTTCTTCCTCAACTCTCCTTTCTTGGCCAAGAGATCTGACATCTGTCTCTCTATCCGTGTCTCTCTTTCTCTCTGGCTCTCTCTGTCTCTCTCCTTCGCCCTCTCTCTGTGTGTCTATCTCTCCTTCTCTCTTAAGCCCACCACACACCGGCGCTGCGGTGCGCATTTTACGCGCGTCAATTGCCGCCCCTATAGCACCAATGCCCAGCTTGAGCCATTTCGCAACCAAAATCGGTGTTTACCGGCGGTAACCACAGATTTTAAGGCATATAAAAGGCGTTTTAAGGCATAGAAAACATTTCAGTACCACGGTTCGGTTTCAGATCATTTTCTGGCAGGAGGGAAACGACTGAAATGTCCTATATTTGCCCATGTGAAGGTGTTTCAGCTGGTAATAGACACTGGATGGGATATAATCTATGTAATGTGATACTCATGAATGTTATCAACTCATTTTAAGGCATATAAATCATTTCAGTACCAAGATTTGGCTTCAAATCATTTTCTGGCAGGAGGGAAACGACTGAAATGTCTTTTATTTGCCCATGTGAAGGTGTTTCAGCTGGTGATAGACACTGGATGGGATATAATCTATGTAATGTGATACTCATGAACAGGGCCGTTGCACCAAATCCTGGGCCCCTATACAAGAGGTACTGATGGGGGGGGGGGGGTAGAGAACAATTGTTGACGGGGGGGGGGGGAGACGAGGCCGTGTGCGGCGGGGGGGGGGGGGGGAGAGAACAATTGTTGACGGGGGGGGGGGAGACGAGACGAGGCCGTGTGCGACTCCTAACACTATGGGCTGGTGTATGATTCGAGTTTCTTATTTTTTTTATTTATCACCAATTAAAAATTCCAAAAATACATGCGGAGCTGAAATGTACAGATCAAACGCCACGTCACAAGGCATATAATGGGCTACAATCAAATGATTCCATTGCTCTTGTGTGGGAGGTCGCTTTCGAGCTGCACTTGGTGTGTCCACTCTGATTTTAATTCAACCATCGTGGTTAAAATGTTCTTATATTGATCAATGACAAGACATGGCCTACTCTAGTCATGCGGAGACCAGCGGGTGTCGGAGAATTTCTGCAGCCGTTTTTTTGTTGCGATTGTTTGCCGTAAAGCACTGTATAGGCGCTTCGGTGAGGCTGTGAGATGAAGTTCATTGTTTATTGGACCGTGTCTAGTTACAAAAATTCCTAACGGTGCACAATCGGAAAGAGAGCGTGGTTTCTGCAGTGAACGTAGACTGCTGCGGGAAACTGCTGCGATGCGTTCCTGAACGCTGCACGCTTTCCCACCATCATCATTGTTGGAGCCATTTCTGCTGTTTATGATTTATTTGTGATATTTGTATTGTTTGGTAATTTCTGTTATTTTGGAATATTGTAAGTATCGCGATCTAGACTCTGATGTGATGTTTGGTGTAGCCTGTGTCACAGGGTGCTTAGTGTTGGGCACCGTTTGGGTGTCTAAGCCCCGCCCTCTTTGGTGATTCACCTTTACTTACAGGTAACAGGTGGTGGGTTGTTTGAATGAGTTGGCGGGTGTAGAAGGACACAGTTTTTGACCGTGGTCTATATCGTGTTTGTTGCAAACCCTAAGTTGTGTACAATAAAAGCTGGAACTCGAAATACTGAACTCGCGTACTGAACATCTATCTACCCTCGTCAAAGTGGATCCATGCGAAATCGCGTTGGATGCCACAACAATCATACTGCCAAAAATATGCCGTCGTATGCACGCGTTTTTCGCGGCATGGTCGGCGCGTTTCCACTGCCCGAAGTTAATTGCCTGCTTGAGCTAGCACCCCGATTTACCCTCTCGGACCCTACACACATTTGCGGTTTATTTGGTTTCATTTTGAATCTGTAAATGCGACAGCTCCGGTTCCAGGGAGGTGCTTGGATAGAGGTGTTGCTGCGCTGTCTCTACAGAGACAACGCGGCAATATCATCATGAGCAGTTCTAAAGTGAAATCCGCGAGCTGCTGATCATGTGAGAGAAGGTTATGCAGTCACATTAAAAAATACCTTGAAAGATGGTAGGCCTACGATCTACGAGAGACGCAGAGGAACTTTCTTTATGAGACTTTTGTCCGGATAAAAAAAACAAGTGCTCAGCAAAATGAACAATAAGCTGACGTTTTTGCACTTGTAAATAGTTAATTTCGTTTGTAGCCTTTACTCAGACGTGAGCTCATTCTTGCATGCGGGTGTCCGGCTTGGCAGTGTAAAAAGGCCTATACATCATCCTGCCCAACAATATGGGCAGGATCTAGACCAAGCTCTCCTAATCGGGTCAGCAATAGCCGGGTTTCAATGCCCAGAATCTGCGTTTGAATGCTACTGAATTAATGGAATGTTGCATTTTTTGTTTTACATCAAAGATTCTAAATTGCGCGCCAATCAATGAAACCTTATTCGGAATCAGATACAGTTGGCTCTCTTTGCTGCACATTAAGATAAATGTAGTTGTCACACAAGCTATTTTGGTAATAATTTCAGGGGGGAAAATGCCTTGAAAAAATGTAGTAGTGCGTTCAGGATAAGGACTAATGTAGCATATGTCAGCTATAGGCCTAATCAATTGTGTTTTAATATCTTTAGCATTCATATTATTGCAGTCTAATCTTTTCGTAGGCTATTCTGTTGATGGCCTTGATGGGGAGATATTTTAACGCTTTTTAACCCCATTTTCCTGCATCATTCCTGCGTCGCCCCCTCACGGAGCCCATTTCAGCACCGTGTCAGTAGACGGTTACAATCCTACGAACGTCGTGAGTGCAGTGAACGCACGTTCGAAGCGCTCCAAATAAATGTACGATGGCTTGCAAGATCCATCGTGAAAATCGTACGAGCATCGTTACCGGGAAACGGGGCCCGGATGCCCATGATCCTCTGTTTGTGCTTACATTGATAGATAGATTTTGGCTCTTATTATGAATATTCATGACATGCAAACATCTCGCCTCTGCTAGGCTATCAGCACTGTCCATAACACACGCACGCACAAAGACAGGACAGGAACACACACGGCCACGGTGGAGAGGTCATCTCTCTTATGACGTCACAATGAGCTGCATAACTTTGGAATTTTTTTCTAAGAATCTTTAACGTTTGCATGTCTACTGTTGCACACATATTGAAAAACGCTTCTGAACAAAAGACATCGCTCGACGATTTCCCTCTGATTATTAATAAGCTTATTCTGTGTGTTTCTGCAAGGAACGAACGGAAAAAAAAAGTATGTTACGGTCACTTAACTTAAAAAAATCAAATGATTTACCCCCTATGATTCCATTCCCATACATCACTTTATTCAATTAATGTTTCGGTCATCTCTAATATTCATTATATTGCACTAAACATAAGCATGTAAATAATAGTGTCACCCTAGTCGGTGAAGCATCCCTGCCCACCTCGTCCATCTAGTTCCCAGGATGCACCTGGTGGCCTCTTCGCTTCATGAATAGCTTTATGTAAATTATAAGGGGAAGTCTTCTTTCACTTTTAGAAGGGCAGAGCTGGTTAAGGTTAGGGCCTTGATACTATGAATGTGTGTGTGTGTGTGTGTGTGTGTACAAGTGCACGTGTCTATGTGTAAGATGATGAAACAAACTAGACTAAGGTTTATGGAAACAGATCAGAGGCGATGGCCAAGTCATTCATGGAAACTTGTTTTGTTGTCAAGGGCCAAATTATCTCTGAACGTGTTTAGGTACCACAACTTATTTGATGTCCATTTGAATGTTTCATTCATCCACTAATTCATCCATCCATGGAGGTGCATCAGTGCAGTGAGCTCTACCTGAGGCTCCTCTTCCTGTTTCCAGACTCCCTCCTCTTCCTCCTTCTCCTTCTCACTAAGCCTCATATCAAATGTCTGTTAACCTTCACTCATCTATCAGAACTGCTGATTTCTTAGTTGAAGGCAGACACTGGCGTGCAATAACAAGAGGTGATTCTCCACATTGATGACCACATGAATGCGGCATCGAACATACGCAATCCCACCCGGACGACTCTGACCTTTGACCTGTTCACTCATCAGATCCATGTGCAGCCAAGGAGAGAGGATTGAGTCCAATGCACGACATGAAGTTCCATCCTCAGCAGTGAGGTGAAAGCCCCTCCCCTCCTCTGTCTGGGTGTGTTTATAAGCCGGTGGTTCTTGTGCCTCTCCTCCTCTCCTCCTCCTCTCCTCACCCTTAACCCTGCTCACCTCTCAGCTGGACAGCCAGAGACCTTCCCGCTCCACACTGACAACATGCTGGGGACTCTCTGCTCTCTCCTGGCTGCTCTCACATGTAAGGAGGAGGCTGCTTCACTGCAGCTCTGGCCTCATGTCCCATTGATCAGCGTCAGGTCTTCACCTCTCACGGCTCCCTGCTTTCTGCTTTGCTTTCTCCTCCAGGTGTGAGCGCTGTGACTGTGGTGACACAGCAGCCTTCTGTTGTGACGCTGACCAGAGGAGAGACGGCCTCCATCGACTGTAACCTGGGGAGCGTTAGTAATTATCCTGCTTTCTGGCATAAACAGATACCTGGAGGATTACCTCAGTATATGCTATATTTTCACCAATCCTACACCGATGTAAAATATGGTTCTGGATTCTCCTCACCTCATTTTACATCTACCAGTCAGTCCGTGTCTGATTATCGCTTGATCATCAATAATGTGGAGGAAGGAGACTCAGCCGTTTATTACTGTAACACATGGGATAGTTCTGCTAAAGAAAACGTATCACAGTGATTTACATCATGACAAAAACCTCTTGCCAGAGCACTTCTGCTTTTCTGCTCGATCAGATGGTGGCACAGTGTGAAGCCTTCATGACCAACCGTTTTATAACATTCTCACCTGACCGATTATTTGACGAAAACCTCAAACCCTTCCTTGATGGACACTAATGTGAACTGTGCTGCTGTGACGTCCACTAATGTAAAGCACCTCACAGTGAACACAGAGACGGGTCATTAGGGAGAATGAAGGACTAGGCATGCTTCTCAAGGATGTTTACAGGTAGGCAACTCTGAGACCAGAACCTTTCAGATATGGGTCTACCTGCTGTCAATGAATTTCCCCCTAAATACATGAAGTATGATCATTCGTGAGTTTGTAAAAATGACACATGATAATGATTGGGAAAGCATCTGATGGTAATCACACATGATTTTCGTTTTGCAACAAGAATACTTGAACTTGAACTTGAACACTACTGTCATTTGAGTTGCAGTAATTATATTAATGCAGTGCATGGTGGAAGATTGGGGTGTATTATGATTCAGAAGTCAGGTTTGATCAACACATGCTTACCTCTACTCGGAGTTAGACTCATGCATGTATTCTACATGAACCCTTTGGGATGCTGCTCCTTCGACTTATAAATAATATCACAGAAGAGGCTAAATCATTGAATCTGTTGTTACTATAACATATAGAGGAGGAGGTGTCTCTGTTATTCATGAAGAACCCCAATTCATAAAAGCCTCACTTCTTCTTCATGTTCAACATAACATGGTAATGTTATGTTGAAGAGATAATTTCGTACTTTTTGCACACAGCTGATTATAATGATAGTAGGCACTCAGTTAACCATTTACCACAATTTGTGTTTGTCTATAGTTGGAGACAAGTAAACGTTGGACTTCTGTGGATCTTTCACCTACCAGATGAACTGGATGGTGATTCAAAGATGAACAAAAGGACCTATGTTTTTTGTATTTACTGGAAATAGCATTTTCATTGACCATGTGGCAAGGACAAATTCTTACTTGGACTTCACTGGATTAAAACGGTTTCAACCTGTTATTCCTGGGAAAGGCATCACATAGAGGGTGGCTCCACTGCCTTCAACAAGTCAGGAGGTTTTTGTACGGCCATGAATACAAACTGAATCACTGTGGTATTCGGCGGAGGCACCAAGTTGATCGTTACTGGTAAGTTTTGAGTCATGTTTACTTATTGACAATTGTAAAGATTTGCTTTCGTATTTCTTATGAACATATGTAGGATATCGAGGTATCTGCATTTACACATTTCGAAAACATTTCGTTTTTGTCGTTTTCTTTTTTCGCGTTCCAGGCTTAAAATAATTGTTGACTATTAAATTATGTATTTATACAATAATAATTATTCTAACGGTGAGCCTTAGGCTATTTGTTTTCTATTGTATTTTAATTCATTTTCAAGGTAACCCCATAATCCTGTGCAACGTTTAGGTTCACACAACATCATCGCTTCATTGTTGTTAAAACGATTATTACCATAATCAGAAATAATATTGCATTATTGTTCACTTCTAAAAAAAAAATAGGCCTTGTAATAGGCTATGTTTAATATGTTACATTGTGATACAATCTTCCTATCGGTACCAGATGCAACAACATACAATCGAAGGTGCCAAAGTACAAAGTAGCCTACATATTTCTAGCCATTAATTGATAGGTAAATCTTGAAGCGATAACATTTCGTCAGACGTCAGAATCGGAACATTCTCGAATAATTTCTCTGATTCATGTTGCCATCATTTTCATGTTCCAGGCTCCAGCCTCCCTCCTCCTGTCCTGACATTCTACCGTCCTTCCACCAATCCGCTCTCGTCCAGCCATGCCGCTCTGGTCTGTCTGGCACGGCAGATGTCTATCGGCTTCGCAGAGGTGAGCTGGCTGGTCAACGGGAGTCCGGTCACCGAAGGGACTTGGACCAGCACCGCAGTTCAGCACCCCGACAAGACTTTCCAACTCAGCAGCCATCTGTCCCTTCGAGCTTGTGACTTCAGCGAGGAGAGGAGCTACACATGTAAAGTGACCGTGGGTTCAAGCTCCTTTGAGAAAACGATGAGGATGTCTGAATGTAGGAACACTTTAGAATAAGTGTCACGTTAACGTTGACGTCTTTCTTGCTTGCTGCTTGTGCACTAGAAGATAGGGTGATTTTGTGGTCTAAAGGGCTTTTGTGTGCATTCACGAATAGATACCTTTCTATGAACCTTTCTGTACGTTGTGTTGAGAAAAGTTCACTCAATAAAAGTCATTGCATTTGAAATGAAAGTGTTGTCTCCTGCTCTTCTAATGAAAAAGTGTTTGATTAGTTGATTTCATAAATTGATAAAAGATGCGATACGTTGCATTGATCTGGCAATGAACGTGACAGAGGGAACAAAGTTTTGCTTTTCACCCCAAAGGCTGAGAAGTGCTGCCATCTGCTGGTGTCTGTAAGAATCACTTCAGATATCAACTGTTCAGACAAATATATTGAATGTAGAAAATCCTCACATGAGAGTGACATGATATAAACTATATATAATCTTCCTAAAAACATACTATATGCCAGAATTCAATCAAACTTCAAAGTGGTCATCTAACCATGAACCAAGACAAACCTGTGTTCTAATTTCCATTCCCATTTTTCACTTTATTCATTTAATGTTTCGGTCATCTCTAATATTTATTATATTGCACTAAACATAAGCATGTAAATACTAGTGTCACCCTAGTCAGTGAAGCATCCCTGCCCACGTCGTCCATCTAGTTCCCAGGATGCACCTGGTGGCCTCTTCGCTTCATGAATAGCTTTATGTAAATTATAAGGGGAAGTCTTCTTTCACTTTTAGATGGGCAGTGCTGGTTAAGGTTAGGGCCTTGATACTGTGTGTGTGTGTGTGTGTGTGTGTGTTTGTGTGTGTGTGTCTATATGTAAGATGATGAAACAAACTAAACTAAGGTTGATGGAAACAGAACAGAAGCGATTGCCAAGTCATTTATCGAAACTTGTTATGTTGTCAAAGGCCAAATTATCTCTGAACCTGTTTAGGTAGCACAACTTATTTGATGTCCATTTGAATTTTTCATTCATCCTCTAGTTCATCCATCCATGGAGGTGCATCAGTGCAGTGAGCTCTACCTGAGGCTCCTCTTCCTCTTCCTCCTCCTCCTCCTTCTCCTTCTCGCTAAGCCTCATATATAATGTCTGTTAACCTTCACTCATCTATCAGAACAGCTGATTTATTAGTTGAAGGCAGACACTGGCGTGCAATAACAAGAGGTGATTCTCCACATTCATGACCACATGTGTGTTGCATCGAACATACGCAATCCCAACATGACGACTCTGACCTTTGACCTGTTCGCTCATCAGATCCATGTGCAGCCAAGGAGAGAGGATTGAGTACAACACATGACACGCAGTTCCATCCTCAGTAGTGAGGTGAAAGCCCCTCCCCTCCTCTGTCTGGGTGTGTTTATAAGCCGGTGGTTCTTGTGCCTCTCCTCCTCTCCTCCTCACCCTTAACCCTGCTCACCTCTCAGCTGGACAGCCAGAGACCTTCCCGCTCCACACTGACAACATGCTGGGGACTCTCTGCTCTCTCCTGGCTGCTCTCACATGTAAGGAGGAGGCTGCTTCACTGCAGCTCTGGCATCATGTCCCATTGATCAGCGTCAGGTCTTCACCTCTCACGGCTCCCTGCTTTCTGCTTTGCTTTGCTTTCTCCTCCAGGTGTGAGCGCTGTGACTGTGGTGACACAGCAGCCTTCTGTAGTGACGCTGACCAGAGGAGAGAAGGCCTTCATCGACTGTAACCTGGGGAGCGTTAATAATTCTGCTGCTCGCTGGTATAAACAGATACCTGGAGGAGTTCCTGAGTTTGTACTGTATTTTTACCAAGCCAACAACAATGTTCCAAAACATGGTTCTGGATTCTCCTCACCTCATTTCACATCTACCAGTCAGTCCAAGTCTGATTATCGCTTGATCATCAATAATGTGGAGGAAGGAGACTCTGCCGTTTATCACTGTACCACATGGGATAGTTCTGCTAAAGAAACCGTATCACAGTGATTTACACCATGACAAAAACCTCTTCCCAGAGCACTTCTGCTTTTCTGCTCTCTCAGATGGTGGCACAGTGTGAAGCCTTCATGAACCACCATTTTATAACATTCTCACATGACTGATTATTTGACGAAAACCTTCCTGGACACTTATGTGAACTGTGCTGCTGTGACGTCATGTGGCATGTGTCTCAAGGATGTTTACAGGTAGGCTAAAGGGGATTGAGCCCAGAACCTTTTGGTAGGGGTCTACCTGCAGTCACTGGATTACCTAACAAATACATGAAATTGAATCATTCAGGGGTTATATGTGATACTGTTTGGGCAAGTGGCTGATGGAAATCACACAGGATTTAGGTTTTGCAACGAGAAAAATAAAAGAAAGAGCTGAGATTTATAAACCCTTTCATTCGTACTCTACAGTAATTTGACCTGTAGTATTTTTATGAATGAAGTGCATGTTGGAAGACGGGAGTTTATTGGGATTCAGGAGACAGGTGTGATCAATACTTCCTGACCTCTACTCCTCTGGTTAGTCTTGGACTCATACATCTATTCTACATGAACCCTTTGGGATGCTGCTCCTTTGGTTGATCAATAATATTACTGAAGAGGCTAAGTCATTGAATTTCTTGTTACTATAATATAATATAGAGGAAGAGGTGTATCTGTTATTCTTCAATAACCCCACTTCATAAAAGCCTCACTTCTGCTTCAAGTTCTTCATGGTAACGTTATGTTGAAGAGATATTTTTTGTATTTTTTGCTGAAAACTCAATGTAGCGATAGTCGGCACTCATTTAACCATTTACCGCAATTTGTGTTTATCTATAGATGGAGACAAGTAAACGTTGGACTTCCGTGGATCTTTCACCTACCAAAGGAACTGGATGGTGAATCAAAGATGAACAAAATGACCTATCTTGTTTGTATTTACTGGAAATGGCATTTTAATTGACGATGTGGCAAGGACAAATTCTTACTTGGACTTCACTGGATGAAAACGGTTTCTACCTGTTATTCCTGGGAAAGGCATCACATGGAGGGTGGCTCCACTGCCTTCAACAAGTCAGGAGGTTTTTGTACGGCCATGTATACAAACTGAATCACTGTGGTATTCGGCAGAGGCACCAAGGTGATCGTTACTGGTAAGTATTGATTCATGTTTACTTATTGACAATTGTAAAGGTTTGTTTTCGTATTTGTATCAAGTTATATCCATTTACACTTTTCGAAAACATTTCGGTTTTTTGTCGTTTTCATTTTGCGCGTTCAAGGCTTAGAAACAGTGGTGTAAAATAAGTTAACGATTAAATTATTTATTTTGACAATAATAATTATTTTATGCCATAGCCTATCTATCTATTCAATTGTAATTTATTTTTTAGGTTAACCATTCTACCATCCAATTTAACCATGTGCAACTTTTAGGTTCACACAACATCAACGCTTCATTGTTATTAACACGATTGTTACCATAATTAGAAATAATACAGCATAATTATCACTTAAAAAATAGGCCTATGTATGTTTTTATGCATTACTTCGTGATACAATCTTCCTATTAGTAGCAGATGCAAGTTTACAATCCAGGATGCCATAGTAGGCTACAACATTTCTAGCCATTAATTGATACCAATTCTTGAAGCGCCGTCAAAATCAAAATCTGAACATTCTCGATCATTTCTCTGATTTATGTTGTCATCATTTGCATGTTCCAGGCTCCAGCCTCCCTCCTCCTGTCCTGACAGTCTACCGTCCTTCCACCAATCCCCTCTCGTCCAGCCATGCCGCTCTGGTCTGTCTGGCACGGCAGATGTCTATCGGCTTCGCAGAGGTGAGCTGGCTGGTCAACGGGAGTCCGGTCACCGAAGGGACTTGGACCAGCACCGCAGTTCAGCACCCCGACAAGACTTTCCAACTCAGCAGCTATATGTCCCTTCCAGGGTGTGACAGCGAGGACAGGAGCTACACATGTAAAGTGACCGTGGGTTCAAGCTCCTTTGAGAAAACGATGAGGATGTCTGAATGCAGGAACACTGTCGAATAAGTGTCACGTTAACTTTGATCTCTTTCTTGCTTGCTGCTTGTGCACTAGAAGATTTGGTGATTTTGTGATCTATAGGGCTTTTGTGTGCATTCATGAATAACAACCTTTAACCGTTCTGTACGTTGTGTTGAGAAAAGTTCACTCAATAAAAGTCATTGCATTTGAAAAAATGTTGTCTCCCGCTCTTCAAATGAAAAAGTGTTTGATTAGTCGATTTCTTAACTTGATAAAAGATGCGATTTGTTGCGTTGATGTGGCAATGAACGTGACAGAGGGATCTAAGTTTTGCTTTTCACCCCAAAGGCTGTGAAGGGCTGCCATCTGCTGGTGTCTGTAAGAATAACTTCAGATATCAACTGTTCATAAAAAAAATATTGAATGCAGAAAATCCTCACATGAGAGTGACATGATATAAACTATATATAATCTCCCTACAAACATACTATATGCCAGAATTCAATCCACCTTCATGGTGGTTGTCTAACCATGAACCAAGACAAACCTGCGTTCTAATTTCCATTCCCATATAGCACTTTATTCAATTAATGTTTCGGTCATCTCTAATATTTATTATATTGCACTAAACATAAGCATGTAAATAATAGTGTCACCCTAGTCAGTGAAGCATCCCTGCCCACCTCGTCCATCTAGTTCCCAGGATGCACCTGGTGGCCTCTTCGCTTCATGAATAGCTTTATGTAAATTATAAGGGGAAGTCTTCTTTCCCTTTTAGATGGGCAGTGCTGGTTAAGGAGTTAAGGTTAGGGCCTTGATGCTATGAAAGTGTGTGTGTGTGTGTGTGTGTGTGTGTGTGTGTGTGTGTGTGTGTGTGTGTGTGTGTGTGTGTGTGTGTGTGTGTGTGTGTGTGTGTGTGTGTGTGTGTGTGTGTGTGTGTGTGTACACAAACAGGTGTCCATGTGTCACATGATGAAACAAACTAAACTAAGTTTGGAAACAGAACAGAAGCGATGGCCAAGTCATTTATCAAAACTTGCTATGTTGTCAACTGCCTAATTATCTCTGAACCTATGGAAAGCCGATTTGACATAAATTCACTAGGCTGGATATGTGTTGCAGATATCTGCAATTAAGTTTCGCCTAGTCAAAACTGAATGACAGATATCTCCAACTGTCGTTTCGACTAGTCACAACTACATTACAGATATCTTGAATGAAGTTGTTGATATCTACAATGTAAATTCCGGATAGTCAAACTTAGTTAATAAATGACAATTTGGCTTGCCATATGAACCTGTTTAGGTATCCCAACTTATTTGATGTCATTGGAATGTTTCATTCATCCACTAATTCATCCATCCATGGAGGTGCATCAGTGCAGTGAGCTCTACCTGAGGCTCCTCTTCCTGTTTCCAGAGTCCCTCCTCTTCCTCCTCCTTCTCCTTCTCACTAAGCCTCATATCAAATGTCTGTTAACCTTCACTCATCTATCAGAACTGCCGATTTCTTAGTTGAAGGCAGTCACTGGCGTGCAATAACAAGAGGTGATTCTCCACATTGATGACCACATGAATGCGGCATCGAACATACGCAATCCCAACCGGACGACTCTGACCTTTGACCTGTTCACTCATCAGATCCATGTGCAGCCAAGGAGAGAGGATTGAGTCCAACACATGACATGGAGTTCCATCCTCAGCAGTGAGGTGAAAGCCCCTCCCCTCCTCTGTCTGGGTGTGTTCATAAGCCGGTGGTTCTTGTGCCTCTCCTCCTCCTCTCCTCACCCCTAACCCTGCTCACCTCTCAGCTGGACAGTCAGAGACCTTCCCGCTCCACACTGACAACATGCTGGGGACTCTTTGCTCTCTCCTGGCTGCTCTCACATGTAAGGAGGAGGCTGCTTCACTGCAGCTCTGGCCTCATGTCCCATTGATCAGCGTCAGGTCTTCACCTCTCACGGCTCCCTGCTTTCTGCTTTGCTTTGTCCTCCAGGTGTGAGCTCTGTGACTGTGCTGACACAGCCTCCTGTTGTGACGCTGACCAGAGGAGAGACGGCTTCCATCGACTGTAACATGGGGAGTATTACGGATCAGTCTGCTCGCTGGTATAAACAGATACCTGGAGGAGTTCCTCAGTTTGTACTGCATTTTCACCGAATCTGGACCAATGTAAGATATGGTCCAGGATTCTCCGCACCTCATTTCACATCTACTTGTCAGTCCTATTCTGATTGTCGCTTGATCATCAATAATGTGGAGGAAGGAGACTCAGCAGTTTATTACTGTCATACATGGGATGATTCTGCTTCTGTACGGGTATCACAGTGATTTACACCATGACAAAAACCTCTTCCAGAGCACTTCTGCTTTTCTGCTCACTCAGATGGTGGCACAGTGTGAAGCCTTCATGACCAACCGTTTCTGACATTCTCACACATGACCGATTTATTTAACGAAAACCTCAAACCCTTCCTTGATGGACACTAATGTGAACTGTGCTGCCGTCAAATCGACTAATGTAAAGCACCTCACAGTGAGCACAGAGACGGGTCATTAGGGAGAATGAAGGACTAGGCATGCTTCTCAAGGATGTTTACAGGTAGGCAACTCTGAGACCAGAACCTTTCAGATATGGGTCTACCTGCTGTCAATGAATTTCCCTCTAAATACATGAAGTATGATCATTCGTGAGTTTGTAAAAATGACACATGATAATGATTGGGAAAGCATCTGATGGTAATCACACATGATTTTGGTTTTGCAACAAGAATAAGAAAAAACAACAAAGAATACTTAACATTAAGTTTGTACACTACTGTCATTTGAGTTGCAGTAATTATATTAATGCAGTGCATGGTGGAAGATTGGGGTGTATTATGATTCAGAAGTCAGGTTTGATCAACACATGCTTACCTCTACTCAGAGTTAGACTCATGCATGTATTCTACATGAACCCTTTGGGATGCTGCTCCTTCGACTTATAAATAATATCACAGAAGAGGCTAAATCATTGAATCTGTTGTTACTATAACATATAGAGGAGGAGGTGTCTCTGTTATTCATGAAGAACCCCAATTCATAAAAGCCTCACTTCTTCTTCATGTTCAACATAACATGGTAATGTTATGTTGAAGAGATCATTTCGTATTTTTTGCACACAGCTGATTATAATGATAGTAGGCACTCAGTTAACCATTTACCACAATTTGTGTTTGTCTATAGTTGGAGACAAGTAAACGTTGGACTTCTGTGGATCTTTCACCTACCAGATGAACTGGATGGTGATTCAAAGATGAACAAAAGGACCTATGTTTTTTGTATTTACTGGAAATAGCATTTTCATTGACCATGTGGCAAGGACAAATTCTTACTTGGACTTCACTGGATTAAAACGGTTTCAACCTGTTATTCCTGGGAAAGGCATCACATAGAGGGTGGCTCCACTGCCTTCAACAAGTCAGGAGGTTTTTGTACGGCCATGAATACAAACTGAATCACTGTGGTATTCGGCGGAGGCACCAAGTTGATCGTTACTGGTAAGTTTTGAGTCATGTTTACTTATTGACAATTGTAAAGATTTGCTTTCGTATTTCTTATGAACATATGTAGGATATCGAGGTATCTGCATTTACACATTTCGAAAACATTTCGTTTTTGTCGTTTTATTTTTTCGCGTTCAAGGCTTAAAATAATTGTTGACTATTAAATTATGTATTTATACAATAATAATTATTCTAACGGTGAGCCTTAGGCTATTTGTTTTCTATTGTATTTTAATTCATTTTCAAGGTAACCCCATAATCCTGTGCAACGTTTAGGTTCACACAACATCATCGCTTCATTGTTGTTAAAACGATTATTACCATAATCAGAAATAATATTGCATTATTGTTCACTTCTAAAAAAAAATAGGCCTTGTAATAGGCTATGTTTAATATGTTACATTGTGATACAATCTTCCTATCGGTACCAGATGCAACAACATACAATCGAAGGTGCCAAAGTACAAAGTAGCCTACATATTTCTAGCCATTAATTGATAGGTAAATCTTGAAGCGATAACATTTCGTCAGACGTCAGAATCGGAACATTCTCGAATAATTTCTCTGATTCATGTTGCCATCATTTTCATGTTCCAGGCTCCAGCCTCCCTCCTCCTGTCCTGACATTCTACCGTCCTTCCACCAATCCGCTCTCGTCCAGCCATGCCGCTCTGGTCTGTCTGGCACGGCAGATGTCTATCGGCTTCGCAGAGGTGAGCTGGCTGGTCAACGGGAGTCCGGTCACCGAAGGGACTTGGACCAGCACCGCGGTTCAGCACCCCGACAAGACTTTCCAACTCAGCAGCTATCTGTCCCTTCCAGGTTGTGACAGCGAGGACAGGAGCTACACATGTAAAGTGACCGTGGGTTCAAGGTCCTTTGAGAAAACGATGAGGATCTCTGAATGTAGCAACACTTTAGAATAAGTGTCAGGTTTACGTTGACGTCTTTCTTGCTTGCTGCTTGTGCACTAGAAGATTTAGTGAGTTTGTGATCTAAACCCTTTGTGTGCATTCATTCATACCTTTAACCTTTCTGTACGTTGTGTTGAGAAAAGTTCACTCAATAAAAGTCATTGCATTTGAAAAAATGTTGTCTCCCACTCTTCAAATGAAACATTTTTTGATTAGTCGATTTCTTTGCTTGATAAAATATGCGATACGTTGCATTGATGTGGCAATGAACGTGACAGAGTGAACAAAGTTTTGCTTTTCACCCAAAGGCTGAGAAGGGCTGCCCTCTGCTGGTGTCTGTAAGAATCACTTCAGAAAAAATTATTGAATGTAGAAAATCCTCACATGAGAGTGACATGATATAAACGATATATAATATTCCTAAAAACATACTATATGCCAGAATTCAATCCACCTTCATAGTGGTCGTCTTACCATGAACCAAGACAAACCTGCGTTCTAATTTCCATTCCCATCTATCACTTTATTCAATTAATGTTTTGATCATCTCTAATATTTATTCTATTGCACTAAACATAAGCATGTAAATAATAGTGTCACCCTAGTCAGTGAAGCATCCCGGCCCACGTCATCCATCTAGTTCCCAGGATGCACCTGGTGGCCTCTTGGCTTCATGAATAGCTTTATGTAAATTATAAGGGGAAGTCTTCTTTCACTTTTAGAAGGGCAGTGCTGGTTAAGGTTAGGGCCTTGATACTGTGTGTGTGTGTGTGTGTGTGTGTGTGTGTGTGTGTGTGTGTGTGTGTGTGTGTGTGTGTGTGTGTGTACAAGTGCACGTGTACAAGTGCACGTGTCTATGTGTAAGATGATGAAACAAACTAGACTAAGGTTTATGGAAACAGATCAGAGGCGATGGCCAAGTCATTCATGGAAACTTGTTATGTTGTCAAGGGCCAAATTATCTCTGAAGATGTTTAGGTATCACAACTTATTTGATGTCCATTTGAATGTTTCATTCATCCACTAATTCATCCATCCATGGAGGTGCATCAGTGCAGTGAGCTCTACCTGAGGCTCCTCTTCCTGTTCCCAGACTCCCTCCTCTTCCTCCTCCTTCTCCTTCTCACTAAGCCTCATATCAAAAGTCTGTTAACCTTCACTCATCTATCAGAACAGCTGATTTCTTAGTTGAAGGCAGTCACTGGCGTGCAATAACAAGAGGTGATTCTCCACATTCATGACCACATGCGTGTTGCATCGAACATACGCAATCCCAACATGACGACTCTGACCTTTGACCTGTTCACTCATCAGATCCATGTGCAGCCAAGGAGAGAGGATTGAGTCCAACACATGACATGAAGTTCCATCCTCAGCAGTGAGGTGACAGCCCCTCCCCTCCTCTGTCTGGGTGTGTTTATAAGCCGGTGGTTCTTGTGCCTCTCCTCCTCTCCTCCTCCTCTCCTCACCCCTAACCCTGCTCACCTCTCAGCTGGACAGCCAGAGACCTTCACGCTCCACACTGACAACATGCTGGGGACTCTCTGCTCTCTCCTGGCTGCTCTCACATGTAAGGAGGAGGCTGCTTCACTGCAGCTCTGGCCTCATGTCCCATTGATCAGCGTCAGGACTTCACCTCTCACGGCTCCCTGCTTTGCTTTCTCCTCCAGGTGTGAGCGCCGTGACTGTGCTGACACAGCCTCCTGTTGTGACGCTGACCAGAGGAGAGTCGGCCTCCATCGACTGTAACCTGGGGAGTGTTAATAAATCTCGTGCTAACTGGTATAAACAGATACCTGGAGGAGTTCCTCAGTATGTGCTGTGTTTGTACCATGGGTGGACCGATGTAAAATATGGTTCTGGATTCTCCTCACCTCGTTTCACATCTACTTATCAGTCAAAGACTGATTATCGCTTGATCATCAATAATGTGGAGGAAGGAGACTCAGCAGTTTATCACTGTCAGACATGGGATGGTTCAGCTAAAGAACGGGTATCACAGTGATTTACACCATGACAAAAACCTCTTCCCAGAGCACTTCTGCTTTTCTGCTCTCTCAGATGGTGGCACAGTGTGAAGCCTTCATGACCAACCGTTTCTGACATTCTCACATGACCGATTATTTGACGAAAACCTCAAATCCATCCTGTCAGGACACTAATGTGAACTGCGCTGCTGTGACATCCACTTAGGGAGAATGAAGGACTAGGCAGGTTTCTCAAGGATGTTTACAGGTATAGGCTAAAGGTGATTGAGCGCAAAACCTTTCAGATAGGGGTCTACATGCAGTCGCTTGATTTCCCTAAATACATGAAATATAATCATTCAGCGGTTAGTACAATTATGTAGGATACTGTTTGGGCAAGTGGCTTATTGACATCACACATGATTTAGGTTTTGCAATGACAAAAAGAAAAGAAACAGCTGAGATTTATAAACCCTTTCATTTGTACACTACATTCATTTGAGCTGTAGTATTTATATGAATGAAGTGCATGTTGGAAGATGGGAGATTATTGGGATTCCGGAGACAGGTGTGATCAATACTTCCTGACCTCTACTCCTCTTGTCAGTCTTGGACTCATACATTTATTCTACATGAACCCTTTGGGATGCTGATCCTATGGCTAATCAGTAATATTACTGAAGAAGCTAAGTCATTGAATATGTTGTTACTATTACTGGGTGTTACATTGACGAGGAGGTGTCTCTGTTATTCATGAAGAACCCCAATTCATAAAAGCCTCACTTCTGCTTCAAGTTCTTCATGGTAACGATATGTTGAAGAGATCTTTTTGTATTTTTTGCACACTGCTCATTATAATGATAGTAGGCACTCAGTTAACCATTTGCCACAATTTGTGTTTATCTGTAGTTGGAGACAAGTAAACGTTGGACTTCTGTGGATCTTTCACCTACCAAAGGAACTGGATGGTGATTCAAAGATGAACTAAAGGACCTATCTATGTTTTTTCTATTTACTGGAAATGGCATTTTAATTGACGATGTGGCAGGGACAAATTCTTACTTGGACTTCACTGGATTAAAACGGTTTCTGTTATTCCTGGGAAAGGCATCACATAGAGGTCTGGCTCCACTGCTTTCAACAAGTCAGGAGGTTTTTGTACGGCCATGAATACAAACTGAATCACTGTGGTATTCGGCGGAGGCACCAAGGTGATCGTTACTGGTAAGTATTGTTTACTTATTGACAATTGTAAAGGTTTGTTTTCGTATTTGTATCAAGGTATATCCATTTACACTTTTCGAAAACATTTCGGTTTTTTGTCGTTTTCATTTTGCGCGTTCAAGGCTTAGAAACAGTGGTGTAAAATAAGTGTTAACGATTAAATTATTTATTTTTACAATAATAATTATTCTATGCCATAGCCTATTTATTATCTATTAAATTGTAATTTATTTTTTAGGTTAACCATTCTACCATCCAATTTAACCATGTGCAACCTTTAGGTTCACACAACATCAACGCTTCATTGTTATTAAGACGATTGTTACCATAATTAGAAATAATACAGCATAATTATCACTGAAAAAATAGGCCTATGTATGTTTTTATGCATTACTTCGTGATACAATCTTCCTATTAGTAGCAGATGCAAGTTTACAATCCAGGGTGCCATAGTAGGCTACAACATTTCTAGCCATTAATTGATACCAATTCTTGAAGCGCCGTCAAAATCAAAATCTGAACATTCTCGATCATTTCTCTGATTTATGTTGTCATAATTTTCATGTTCCAGGCTCCAGCCTCCCTCCTCCTGTCCTGACAGTCTACCGTCCTTCCACCAATCCGCTCTCGTCCAGTCATGCCGCTCTGGTCTGTCTGGCACGGCAGATGTCTATCGGCTTCGCAGAGGTGAGCTGGCTGGTCAACGGGAGTCCGGTCACCGACGGGACTTGGACCAGCACCGCAGTTCAGCACCCCGACAAGACTTTCCAACTCAGCAGCCATCTGTCCCTTCCAGGGTGTGACAGCGAGGACAGGAGCTACACATGTAAAGTGACCGTGGGTTCAAGCTCCTTTGAGAAAACGATGAGGATGTCTGAATGCAGGAACACTGTCGAATAAGTGTCACGTTAACTTTGATCTCTTTCTTGCTTGCTGCTTGTGCACTAGAAGATAGGGTGATTTTGTGATCTATGGGGCTTTTGTGTGCATTCATGAATAACAACCTTTAACCGTTCTGTACGTTGTGTTGAGAAAAGTTCACTCAATAAAAGTCATTGCATTTGAAAAAATGTTGTCTCCCGCTCTTCAAATGAAAAAGTGTTTGATTAGTCGATTTCTTAACTTGATAAAAGATGCGATTTGTTGCGTTGATGTGGCAATGAACGTGACAGAGGGATCTAAGTTTTGCTTTTCACCCCAAAGGCTGTGAAGGGCTGCCATCTGCTGGTGTCTGTAAGAATAACTTAAAAAATTATTGAATGCAGAAAATCCTCACATGAGAGTGACATATATAATCTCCCTGCAAACAAACTATATGCCAGAATTCAATCCACCTTCATGGTGGTTGTCTAACCATGAACCAAGACAAACCTGCGTTCTAATTTCCATTCCCATATATCACTTTATTCAATTAATGTTTCGGTCATCTCTAATATTTATTATATTGCACTAAACATAAGCATGTAAATAATAGTGTCACCCTAGTCAGTGAAACATCCCTGCCCACCTCGTCCATCTAGTTCCCAGGATGCACCTGGTGGCCTCATGAATTCGCTTCATGAATAGCTTTATGTAAATTATAAGGGGAAGTCTTCTTTCCCTTTTAGATGGGCAGTGCTGGTTAAGGAGTTAAGGTTAGGGCCTTGATGCTATGAAAGTGTGTGTGTGTGTGTGTGTGTGTGTGTGTGTGTGTGTGTGTGTGTGTGTGTGTGTGTGTGTGTGTGTGTGTGTGTGTGTGTGTGTGTGTGTGTGTGTACGAACAGGTGTCCATGTGTCACATGATGAAACCAACTAAACTAAGTTTGTTGGAAACAGAACAGAAGCGATGGCCAAGTCATTTATCAAAACTTGTTATGTTGTCAACTGCCTAATTATCTCTGAACCTATGGCAAGCCGATTTGACATAAATTCGTTAGACTGGATATTTGTTGCAGATATCTGCAATTAAGTTTCGCCTAGTCAAAACTGAATGACAGATATCTCCAACTGTCGTTTTGACTAGTCACAACTACATTACAGATATCTTGAATGAAGTTGTTGATATCTACAATGTAAATTCCGGATAGTCAAACTTAGTTAATAAATGACAATTCGGCTTGCCATATGAACCTGTTTAGGTATCCCAACTTATTTGATGTCATTGGAATGTTTCATTCATCCACTAATTCATCCATCCATGGAGGTGCATCAGTGCAGTGAGCTCTACCTGAGGCTCCTCTTCCTGTTTCCAGAGTCCCTCCTCTTCCTCTTCCTCCTCCTTCTCCTTCTCACTAAGCCTCATATCAAATGTATGTTAACCTTCACTCATCTATCAGAACTGCTGATTTCTTAGTTGAAGGCAGACACTGGCTGCAATAACAAGAGGTGATTCTCAGCAGCCATGAATGCCGCATCGAACATACGCAATCCCACCCGGACGACTCTGACCTTTGACCTGTTCACTCATCAGGTCCATGTGCAGCCAAGGAGAGAGGATTGAGTCCAACACATGACATGAAGTTCCATCCTCAGCAGTGAGGTGAAAGCCCCTCCCCTCCTCTGTCTGGGTGTGTATATAAGCCGGTGGTTCTTGTGCCTCTCCTCCTCTCCTCCTCCTCTCCTCACCCTTAACCCTGCTCACCTCTCAGCTGGACAGCCAGAGACCTTCCCGCTCCACACTGACAACATGCTGGGGACTCTCTGCTCTCTCCTGGCTGCTCTCACATGTAAGGAGGAGGCTGCTTCACTGCAGCTCTGGCCTCATGTCCCATTGATCAGCGTCAGGTCTTCACCTCTTACGGCTCCCTGCTTTCTGCTTTGCTTTCTCCTCCAGGTGTGAGCGCTGTGACTGTGGTGACACAGCAGCCTTCTGTTGTGACGCTGACCAGAGGAGAGTCGGCCTCCATCGACTGTAACCTGGGGAGTATTACGGATCAGTCTGCTCGCTGGTATAAACAGATACCTGGAGGAGTTCCTCAGTATGTACTGCAATTCTACCATACCTGGACCAATGTAAGATATGGTTCCGGATTCTCCGCATCTCATTTCACATCTACTTGTAAGACCGTGTCTGATTGTCGGTTGATCATCAATAATGTGGAGGAAGGAGACTCAGCAGTTTATTACTGTCATACATGGGATGATTCTGCTAAAGAACACGTATCACAGTGATTTACACCATGACAAAAACCTCTTCCCAGAGCACTTCTGCTTTTCTGCTCTCTCAGATGGTGGCACAGTGTGAAGCCTTCATGACCAACCGTTTTATAACATTCTCACCTGACCGATTATTTGACGAAAACCTCAAACCCTTCCTTGATGGACACTAATGTGAACTGTGCTGCTGTGACGTCCACTAATGTAAAGCACCTCACAGCGAACACAGAGACGGGTCATTAGGGAGAATGAAGGATTTGGCATGTTTCTCAAGGATGTTGACAGGTAAAGGGGATTGAGCCCAGAACCTTTTGGTTAGGGGTCTACCTGCAGTCACCTTACATATAAATACATTAAATATTATGATTCATTCATTTATAATGCATATATATGATAGTGTTCCGGCATGAAGGAAATCACACATGATTTAGGTTTTGCAATGAGAAAAATTAAATAAACTGCTGAGAATTATTAACCCTTTCATTCATTTGAGCTGCAGTAATTCTATGAATGAGGTGCATGGTGGAAGATGGCAGTTTATTGTGATTCAGGAGACAGGTGTGATCAACACCTGCTGACCACTACTCCTCTGGTTAGTCTTAGACTTATACATTTATTCTACATGAACCCTTTGGGATGCTGCTCCTTCGACTGATCAATAATAATACAGAAGAGGCTAAATCATTGAATCGGTTGTTACTATAACGTGTAGAGGAGGAGGTGTCTCTGTTATTCTTGAATTACCCCACTTCATAAAAGCCTCACTTCTGCTTCAAGTTCTTATTGGTAACGTTATGTTGAAGAGATCTTTTTATATTTTTTGCACACTGCTCATTATGAAGATAGCACTCAGTTAACCATTTACCACAATTTGTGTCCATCTATAGTTGAAGACAAGTAGACGTTGGACTTCTGTGGATCTTTCACCTACCAAAGGAACTGGATGGTGATTCAAAGATGAACAAAAGGACACATATGTTTTTTGTATTTACTGGAAATAGCATTTTCATTGACCATGTGGCAAGGACAAATTCTTACTTGGATTTCACTGGATTGAAACAGTTTCTACCTGTTATTCCTGGGAAAGGCATCACATAGAGGGTGGCTCCACTGCCTTCAACAAGTCAGGAGGTTTCTGTACGGCCATGAATACAAACTGAATCACTGTGGTATTCGGCGGAGGCACCAAGTTGATCGTTACTGGTAAGTTTTGAGTCATGTTTACTTATTGAGAATTGTAAAGATTTGCTTTCGTATTTCTTATGAACATATGTAGGATATCGAGGTATCTGCATTTACACATTTCGAAAACATTTCGTTTTTGTCGTTTTCTTTTTTCTGGTTCCAGGCTTAAAACAATTGTTGACTATTAAATGATGTATTTATACAATAATAATTATTCTAACGGTGAGCCTTATTTGTTTTCTATTTTATTTTAATTCATTTTCAAGGTAACCCCATAATCCTGTGCAACGTTTAGGTTCACACAACATCATCGCTTCATTGTTGTTAAAACGATTATTACCATAATCAGAAATATTATTGCATTATTGTTCACTTCTAAAAAAAAATAGGCCTTTGTAATAGGCTATGTTTAATATGTTACATTGTGATACAATCTTCCTATCGGTACCAGATGCAACAACATACAATCGAAGGTGCCAAAGTACAAAGTAGCCTACATATTTCTAGCCATTAATTGATAGGTAAATCTTGAAGCGATAACATTTCGTCAGACGTCAGAATCGGTACATTCTCGAATAATTTCTCTGATTCATGTTGCCATCATTTTCATGTTGCAGGCTCCAGCCTCCCTCCTCCTGTCCTGACATTCTACCGTCCTTCCACCAATCCGCTCTCGTCCAGCCATGCCGCTCTGGTCTGTCTGGCACGGCAGATGTCTATCGGCTTCGCAGAGGTGAGCTGGCTGGTCAACGGGAGTCCGGTCACCGAAGGGACTTGGACCAGCACCGCAGTTCAGCACCCCGACAAGACTTTCCAACTCAGCAGCTATCTGTCCCTTCCAGGGTGTGACAGCGAGGACAGGAGCTACACATGTAAAGTGACCGTGGGTTCAAGCTCCTTTGAGAAAACAACGAGGATGTCTGAATGTCGGAGCACTGTAGAATAAGTGTCACGTTAACGTTGACGTTTGTGTGCATTCACGACTAGATACCTTTCTATGAACCTGTATGTACGTTGTGTTGAGAAAAGTTCACTCAATAAAAGTGATTGCATTTGAAAAGAAAGTGTCTCCTGCTCTTCAAATGACAAAGTTTTGATTAGTCGATTTCTTAAATTGATAAAAGATGCGATGTGTTGCATTGATGTGGCAATGAACGTGACAGAGGGAAAAAACGTTTTGCTTTTCACCCCAAAGGCTTAGAGGTGCTGCCATCTGCTGGTGTCTGTTAGAATCACTTCAGATATCAACTGGACAAATAGATTGAATGTAGAAAATCCTCACATGAGTGACACGATATAAACTATATATACTCTTCCTACAAACATACTATTCGCCAGAATTCAATCCACCTTCATAGTGGTCGTCTAACCATGAACCAAGACAAACCTGCGTTCTAATTTCCATTCCCATATATCACTTTATTCAATTAATGTTTCGGTCATCATTAATATTTATTATATTACACATAACATAAGCATGTAAATAATAGTGTCACCCTAGTCAGTGAAGCATCCCGGCCCAAGTCATCCATCTAGTTCCCAGGATGCACCTGGTGGCCTCTTCGCTTCATGAATAGCTTTATGTAAATTATAAGGGGAAGCCATCTTTCACTCTTACAAGGATAGTGCAGTGGACTACCCTGCCTATAAATACATAAACCTATAAATATAGATGATTTAAAGCATATATGATCGTTTTGGAAAGGTCATTGTGTTGGTAGTAGGTGTTTTGCCAAAACAAATCTGCTTTTTTCTTTCTGGTCAAAGGTCATTAGGGATTTTACCACTCCACTTGGGGTGATGGAAGATGAACTGGTCGGTTTTGTGCCCATCCGCCTCAACTAAGGTTGGGAGCCTGAACACTTGTGACCCATTACTTTGTATTAACTAAAAGCATGTATAGTACGCGGTATGGGGACCATAGCTTATCACCTATTTGATACCCCTTATATACTCACTAGCAGTCTAACAATATAAATAACTAACTTATAAATATATGAAGAAAGAACGGATGGAGATATTACAAACATATACAAGGAAATGGATTTATATCAGAATATTGCATACAAAAGTATAAAAAGGAATATGCAATGAATAGAGTTCATCTTCATAAAGACATAGATCAATTATTTGAAAGGTCTACCATGTAAAAATTGCAACAACATAAGCATCAGATATGTTAATTTTTTCACCTGTTAGTGTTACTCAATACAGATAAAAGTACAACCTTATTTACCTTACTTTAAAACAGATAGGTTTGCTGACATTTCAATGTTTGGATTGTTAATGTTAAAATATTTTTTTCTTTTTTTTAAATTAAGTTCAATAACAATCTAACATTTCAGTCAAACAATGTACGCAGTGAAAACAAATCAAATCTGTCGTGTCCGAGACATCCAAGCCCTTTCTAATAGAAAAAATGAAGGATACCTTATAATATGCATGTGGCATCAGACGTTGAGACTGATGGCCAATTCTGATTTTCATTGAAATGCATGAGATTGGGAACGTGAAATACATCCGCTTTGTACTGTAAGTAATGGGATTATATTCCTTTAAAAAGATTTATTAGCTACAAAAGTATTATGATTAGACGTAGGGTTAGATATAAAGTAACTGTTCTTCAAGCCTAACAAACCCTAAGTTTCTTCCACTTTAATAATATTGAGTTGGTCCTCCATTGAAGACTGGGTAGACTTCATCACCTGCTCTGTCGGGATACCGCAGTCCTGTAGAGACCCTTCCAAACAACCACTGGGGAATTCAGAAACCTTAGCATCCAGGCCTCTGAATGACTGAGCATTCGCCTGGACATATGTTTGGGCCAAGGACTGTGTGTAGCAAGGCATTGCCGCTTGACTGTGTGGCTGTGTGTACGCGGTGGTATAGGGCTGTGCTTGGGTGTAGGAGTGGGACAAAGGCCCGGCATTGCTACAAGGGGGAAACCCGTTGACGCCCGCGCTCCTTAGTTCTGGCAGTTTAAAGGCCTCCACAATCTCCAAACCATCCATGGAGCTGTAGCCGGACTGCGCCTGGTGGCACGGCGTGTAAGCACCCTGGCTGTAGGTGAACGGGTCCTCGCTGAACGAGGCGGCGGCGGCGGCCGGGGCCGTGGGCATGGCGGGTGGTGGCGTGGGGGCTTTGTCGGGCCGCGCGGGAACACCGCGACACGGGCCGAGGCTCGAGGCGAGGCCCTGGAGCGCGCCCAGGATCTGCTTCTGGACTCGCGTCTGCTGCGTCTGCTCCCTCTCCAGGCGGCTCTGCTGCTCCACCAACATCTTCACCGCCAGGCCCAGGCCGCGCACCTCGGTGGCCAGGAGCTGCACCTGGTCCTGAAGGCCCCCCACCCCAGCACCGGGCCCACCACCCCCACCCGGACTTCTCGTCGGAGCCTCCTTCTGCTGGGGGCTGATACTCCCCGATGGGCCGATACCCCCATCTCGTCGGGCGTTGGACGGACCCCCGGGGGCGTGAAGACGTATTTGTGGGGTCCTGGAGGCCGGGGACGTCAGAAGGGCCGGGGGTCGAACGCCAACTCTTGGTGGTGGCTGAGGGGAACGAAGTGACAGGGCGGGCCGTTGTGGGACACCCCTCCTTGGGTCATTGGTTCCTCCGGGCTGCCCCGTCATAAAAGTCTGCACATCACAGAAAAAAACATTATGGCAGGTTAACAGCAATGCATTCAAGGTCCTACTTAGGTATCACAATAAAAGCGTAAGACCCTTTCAAAAACAAAGAATGCTGTGTATGCTGTGTATTCACACAGGCCTCAGAGAAGCCTCAAAAGCAGACCTAGACTCACGTAGCGGCTTTATCCAAGACATGGAAGAACGTTCCTTTTCTGGTCTAATATTTATGGATCAGCCACAATCATCATTACAAATGGAAACCTGCAATAAGGGCCCTATCTCAGACTCACACTCTCACCAAGGGTTTTATAAAAATGACAGCAAGCTGATCAGGCAGTTTTCTTTTCCAGTTTTGTTACTTTATCACTTGCTAGCTAGTAGCTAGTGATAGCCACACCATGGACTAGTAGCAGTGAGAAATGTTTAACCAATTATCGATCATTCAACAATTAGGCCTCACACAGCTTTCTCAGGCAGCTTGCGTTGACAGTTTATATCGGTGGGCGGGTAACTAGATAGGGTTCATGCAGGCAGTGTAATAAATAAAGAATTGGGAAGGTGAGTGCGATAAATACACAAATGATGAATGTTTATGGGTAACTTTTGACTCCTTATCAATGTTATAAGGACAATGACCCTGGAAACTGCTCACCGACGCATTAACCCAGTTTGGATTCCCTGGCGTAACGCAGGTATACATTTAACATACTTACGCTATCATTGCTATACTTTTCAAGATCTCTGGCCATCACACGCCTCAGATCCTCCCCGGCGACGCTGGGCTGGTACCTCCGCGACGGCGGTCCCATCGGTTGGAAGGACTGCTTTCGAGAACGACATGAAATCAGCAATTACAATAGAACACACAGACACACATCAATGAGGCGTTGCTTTACAACTCAGAAAGGGCAAAAAAAAAGCATAGTTTGGCCGCGGTCACCTTTGCCCTGTGTGACAGGGCTTTGTCCAGGAGTCTTTTACGGGCTGCTAGGATAGGATTCGTGGCCGCCGGCGAGGGCGAGACTCTCCTTCGCAGTGCGGCCAGTGATGTCGCCACTGTCGTGGAATGTGCCCCCACAGCCGTCCGCGCCATAGGGGACTGGAGCGGCCTCGGCTGGCTGCTCTGGGCTAGGGAGGTGACGCTAACAATCTGGATATCAGCCTCCTCCCGGTTGCCCTCGGCTGGCTGCTCGGACCGGCCCCCGACCCCGGCGTCACTCGACCCAGAGGAGGTTGGCCTCGCCTCGGAACCCGCCGTGGTTTTCTTGGCGAATTCCAATGCGACGATACAGTTAGCCTGATGAGAGGCTTCCCGTAGTAGGTTCTGCAGCTGAGAATTGTTCCAAGGTTTGGGCCTGGCCGGTCCTTGCGGTGTCTCCGGTGCCACGCTGCTCCCAGACCCCCCGGCTCGTCCTCTTCCAGCTGGCCTGCCTTGGAACTCCCTCAGGTACAAGTAGATGGCCTGGGCGGACACCTTAATGTTCTCCAGCTCGAGCACCGCTTTTATTTTACGGAAACTCAAGCCCGCCTTCCGCAACTCCACCACTTTCAGCTTGGCGGCCTCGTCCAGCCGGCCCATAGTCTCTCTCTGGAGGCTGTGTGAAGCTACCTTAGGATGGAAAGGGGAAATATTCAGGGTCAAACATCCCCCACAGTCATTCACATTTTTCATAAATGCAAAGATCCTCATTTATTATTTTAGATATAGTAACAGAAAGGTTTTGGCTTCTGACCTGCACTATGTGGGTGTAGGCTTTTTATTATTGGAAATGCTCCTGGATGGGCAGCACCTAACTTGGTGGATGCAGCTAGCTACTTGCCCAACAAGCTGGTAAGATGACTCTGAACCTGAAATTTGATTTATTTACAGCAGTCTGGAGTTCAAGATCAGTAGGGTTACATTTAGCAAATCAGATGCAAATCAAGCTATTGTGTCAACTCAGCGAGAACATTTGCATGTTAAAATGCTCACGAAGGCTCCGGCACATTGTGCACTAAACTACACTAAAGCATTTCGATGAAGGTTTAGTGGGTGTTTCTTTGGTAATCGGTGGTGAATAGTAACGTTAATACATTACTATGTTACATGGAACGGTGATTCCATTCACAACATTGAGGAAGGATCACAACACGATCGTATTTATTTAAACTATTAATCCTTCGAAACTGATCTTTGAAGATATGCCAGTATGACATGACCGTCCTTAACCTGACCAATATATAACAATGTTCAAGCGGGCTTAACCGGGTAACAAAACATTTATAACCACACAAATATCGTCCTATGTCAATGCTGTTCACAATGTCAACACTTGACTGCAAACATGAGTCTTCTCATTGACTCTGATCGCCATATGTATCTACATGATTAAACATAAATAATGTCGTATTTAGTATAGGGATGCATTAGGAGCAATCCCTGATCGAGTGAAACACTTGAACCGAGGATCTGAGTGCAGACCCAGCGGCTCTGCTGGTCTTCCTGTGCCACTTGGAATAAGCGCTAGTATCAGGGACCCTCGGCGCACACTTCATACCTTTCGAAGACAACCTCACAGTGTTTAGACGGTCTTATCGTGTTATCTTCCAAAAAACATGTGCAATCATCAACAGGAACGACAATGAGCTAAACATAACGCGCATACATAAATAAAACAACCGAGCCACTGTACATTGCGCGGATGATTACACGATATTTCCGGTTTGGTCATGACTGCTCGACGGTCTATGAGGTTTATGGGTGTTGTAGTTGTTGTAGGCTAACGTTGGCAGACTAAAAATACAAATTCTGTAAGTGCTCTAAAGATCAAAAATAATGACGCTAATTCAACTCTTTGAACTACATCACATCACTACATACACAACTGGACTCCCAAAAGGTATTTATAGCGGTTGGAATATAGGTATCTTATCAGAATCAGAATCTATTATTACATCTTATTGTACAGTACACAGGTTTGGTTCCTCAAATCTCCCTGATTAAAAATGAATGTAACATACAGGTAGTGCAGGAAAGGATAACGTCCAATTCCAAGATGAGCCACATTGTCGGCTACAATTGTTTTAATATTACTGTTTATAATTATTTTATAAGAGAAAGCAGTTATATTTGGGCTCCTTGCAATTTGCTGATTCAGTGATTTCAATGATTTATGAAGTTACGATTCTTACGAGGATTGACATGTTCATACTACTTTTCTTTCTTTGGGGGGGGGGGGGGGGGGGGGGATTTTTTAACAGGCTATTCTTTAAATAAAAAGTTTAAAAAAAGAGCAATCCAAAAACAGAAAGTGGGATAGCAACCGTACTGAAATGATTTCACTCCTCTAAAATAAAATGTACTAGATGATACCAATTTAAGAGAAAAATAACCAAGAGGAAGCTCTGTTTTTTTACATCTGGAGGCATTGAGGGATCGCCTTTTTCCTACCCTTCACCACCACCAGAGGGCGCTTAAAACCAACCTGGCCATGATACTTTAAATAGGCTTAAATGGTTTAAATCGTTAAATGGTTTATAGTTGGAAATGAAAGCAATTGTGTTAAAGCCTAACTAGGTTTATTCATTTTATATATATATATAAAAAAAGATTTAGCTAAAGGAATCGTTTGGACTCCCTCCAGTCAGACGCGCCCGCTAAAGGAGAGCCAGAGGCGACGTCTCGGCGTCGACGGTGGATGAACCTGACGAACATGCACTCGATTGCATGCTTTCAATGTTAGTTTTTGCTGCGAATTATTTGTTTTAGATGTATTGGAGTATGAGATACACCGAGCAAGTGGTTGAAAGAACATGCACTATGGCTACGGAATCCACGGATGAAAAAAAGAACAGACAGCTCCTCGAACAACTTTTGGACAAACCTGGGAATGGAACCTGTGCGGATTGTGGAGCTCCAGGTATACCGATTAGATGGGGTGTTAGGGCTTCTGCAACTGTGTTTATTACAACCATCACGTCCAGACGGAATGTGAATGTGAGCGGGAGAACTGACTGGAGCGATTGTTGCCTGAAATATAAACTGCTCAGGGTTACTGTTAAAAGGAATAATGCTTTGCTTTAAGAAAAACGAATACATGCAGTAGCTCGGGAGAATGAAAACTCATGCCTACTTAAATATCTGCATTTGAACTATTTTTGACCATACACTTTAGTTTGTAGGATGAGAGTAGCCTCACCATTCTGGGTCGATAGTACGTAGCCGTGACAGTGAATGACAAGGTACATTTTCAGTGGTGGACAGCTAAGCATTTTTACTTATTATGCGTTCGCAAGAGTGATTAGTCAATTAATCCTTTGTCTATCATCAGAAAATGAATAAATTACTATCCAGATGAATCCACAGTTTAAGGAAGACATCATTGGTTCTGGAAACTTGTGATAAGCTTTGCATTGAGTATAGAATTATAGCAAAATGATGAATCGATTATTATTATTATTTTTTCTATTGATGTATACCTCTGCCATGAACGCTATTGGTCCATTCCCAAAGCTATGGGTTACACTTATGCCTTTTGACATTTTGATAAGCCTCTGCGTGTGTTCCCACAGACCCCACCTGGGCCTCCTACACGCTGGGTGTCTTCATCTGTCAAAGCTGTTCAGGCCTCCACCGAAACATCACGTACATTAGCAAACTCAAGTCGGTCCTACTGGACCCCTGGAGCGACTCTGAGGCCGAGGTAAGAACCGCAGACACATCCAGCTCTCTGGATGTCTTTATCCTTCTGCCACTTCTACGTGTTGCACCGTCTGTTTAGTTTATAAACAGTTTTTTGCCTTCCTTATTAGTCTATACAGGCAACGTGGTTTAAATGTGTGTCGCTTGAACGCTGAAACCTTGCTGTGACGTGAAGCTCATTGCGTGTGTTATTCACTTAAAAAGCGAGATCTTTTGTCCCTCGTACTCTGCAGTTCCTGGCCTCCACAGGCAACAACAAGGCGAAGGCCCGGTACGAACAGAACGTGCCCCCGTTTTACTACCGACCCACGCACACAGACTGCACGTAAGTGAGGAGAGCGCCTTCGCTCCCACGCTACCATGTCCGCTGGGACGGAGGGTGTCGGTCCTGTCCGACACCGAGGATCATCGATGGTAGTGATGTAGCTACGGTTGAGCCGGGTGACACGGGAAGATAACCATGAGGCGACCATGACCTGCTGTTACCTGCTATGCATCATGCTCTCATTACTAGCGTAACGTATATGTTCATCAATGTAACGGTGCAAACGGTTATCAGTGTTTGGCGTTCAAAAGAATTGTTTCTCTGTCAATATGTTTGAGCCATGGAGTGTATTTTGCTTCTCTTGGATGGCAGACTGAGTCGTCGCAGGATCAGTGTTGAGAGTTGTCTCAACCCACTTCCTGTGAGGAATCTAGCTAACCGTCGAGTGACCACAAAGCTACCATCCTTTGTAGAAAAAGGTTGTAGCAGGAGACTGCTAGTCATAATGTTTTGAATATATCTTTTGGGTTATTCTTTAGTGATGATTCGTTAAATGATGTATCATTCAGGGGAGACGTTGTGGGGTTTGGAACTGCAACAGTGTCTTTCATGCGAGAAATGGCACAACAGAGATTTCATAAACCTTGGTTACGGTATATTAATTCATGAGGGTCTAATGGCCTCCACAGGCTCTTGCGGGAACAGTGGATCAGAGCCAGGTATGAGAGGAACGAGTTTGCCTGCCTCGAGAGGCAGGAGCCATACTCTTCAGGTAACAACACACGAATGCACGCACACACAAGAGATTACAGCATGAATACAGAGCAAAGTGTGCATAACAGTGTGAATAACAAAATTGAAACAATATAAAAGATAAAAGGAAAAATATATTTTTGAAAACGTTTTATATACTGATTGCAAATCATGAAAACACACAAAGGCAAGCCTATCAGCACAGGAAAAACCTTTATTTTTACTTTTTGTAGTTAGAAGTTTATTTATTTTTCTATATTAGAAGTTACGAATTGCGATGCTCACATGCATTGATCCCCCCCCCACCCCCCCCCCCCCCCCTCCCCCCCGAAAACCCTATGACTCATCATGGCTCCATCTGTGTTTTTTTTTGTCTCCCGGTCACAATATCCCCTATTCTCTAACTGGCGTGAGCAACAAATGATCAGTTTATCATTCCCAGCATTCCAGGGATGCACAGCTGATCTCATCCCAGATAGAGAACTCCACTGTTGACCCTTTTCAATTTGGACCACTCTGTCTACCTATCCCTGAACCCTGTCCCAGAAAGTCACACGCTTGGTTTGGTCATGGGAAACCTGTCTTAAAAACTAACCAAATTTATCCAAAGTGATGCCCTCAATTTTTCTGGCTTTATCTGACAAGCAAGCAAGAACAACATACCCTAGTATGAATTTGATAATGATCAAAGTATTCGAAATTCCGAAGCATCAAGTAGCATTTGCTGTTGTTTTTACTCGATAAAATCCCCTAACGATTAATTGATTAATCGATATTATAAATGGATTAATCGATATTATAAATCATGTATCATCCAATTAATTAATGAGCTTAAAGTTGCAGCCCTAGAAACAACAGTAGCGGCGTGTGATTCAGAGTGCGATCCCACAAGTTAATCTGCAGTGGAAGTGAAGTCATTGAGTGAGGTCTCTCTTTTATTCTTTGTTCCTCTTCTTGACTGATTCCTTCCGCTATCTTAGGTTTTACTAGGTGCGATTTCCAGATATCTGTGTGCAAAATGCTCAATGCCGTTTATTCCCCTTTAATTCGTCACAGAGAGAGTGGCATTTTGCGTCTCTCTCTCTCTCTCTCTCTCTCTCTCTCTCTCTCTCTCTCTCTCTCTCTCTCTCTCTCTCTCTCTCTCTCTCTCTCTCTCTCTCTCTCTCACACACACACAAACTCGTTGTCTAACATAATGGTGCTTTGTGGTTCAGTGTCGAGACACAACATGTAGCGGCCACGAGAACAATTGCCATTACAAATAACATTTGTGGAAGCCCAGAGAAATGTTAAAAGCCATTTGGTAGTAAACCTAAACAGTAAAATAAAAAACTAGGCCACGTTCTTATCTGAACCACAAATTTCCCCAAATGCTTGATGAAAGAAATACTTCAGGAGGGGAAATGTTTGCCCTGGCATGAGCTAGTTTTCCTTGGTTATGAGCCACAGTATCTAACTAATTAACTCAAAAGCTTGATTGAACAGTACCATGGTCCAGAAGCGCTATTACAGCTTTTATTTGGGTTTAAACACAACTATCATCAATCCTTTATGGGTGAAAGGCTCGTACCATTATCTGAAGGTGTGCGGTTCCTTGGGTTGAACCCTGTTTTGAACTTCTTAACAGGGGCTCTCTGCTGTCTCTCCCTTGGCAGGCTATAGAGAGGGGTTACTATGGAAACGAGGCAAAGACAACGGACAGTACCTCAGCCGAAAGTTCATTCTGTCCGAGCGGGAAGGTGTTCTGAAGTACTACAACAAGCACGATGTGAGTGTCCCTGGTCGGTCCCTCTCTCTCTCTCTCTCTCTCTGTCTCTCTCTCTGTCTCTCTCAGTCTGTCTCTCTCTCGCACTCTCAGTCTGTGTCTCTCTCTGTCTCTCTCTCTCTCTCTGTCTCTCTCAGTCTGTCTCTCTCTCGTGCTCTCAGTCTATCTTTCTCGCACACTCAGTCTGTGTCTCTCTCTCTCTGTCTCTCTCTCTCTCTGTCTCTCTCTCTCTCCCACTTTCATTCTTCTCACATATTTGAGGAGTACACCAACACCACCAGCTTTCTTGCTGTACACTCTAAACATAAACGTGTTCCTCTTCCCTGCTCCATGATGTACGGATATAGAGCTGAATTCTAACTTTCCATGGTCTTCGCTGTTGTCCATTATTCTCCTATTCTCTGCGTGTCTCTTTCTCTCGCTCGCATGCTCTCTCCTTTTCTCTCTCTCACTCTTTCCTTTCTCTCTCTCTGTATATGTCTCTCTCTCCTTTTCTCTCCCTCTCTGACTTTCTCTCGCTCTCCTTTTCTCTCTCTCTGTCCCTCTTTCTCCCTCATTTTCTTCTCTCTCTCTCTCTCTCTCTTTCTTTCTGTCGCTCTGTCTCTATCTCTCTCACTCCCCCGCTCTCTCTCTATCTCTTTCTCTCTCTCCATCTGTCTCTCTCTTCCCCGCTCTCTCCACCCCCCCCCCCCCCCCTCTCTCTCTCTCTCGCCCTCTCCCTCTCGCGCTCTCTCTCTCTCTCTCTCTCTCTCTCTCTCTCTCTCTCTCTCTCTCTCACCATCTCCTACTGCCTCTTTCGTCCCCAGGCTAAGGAACCTAAGGCAGTGATGAAAATCAATACCCTCAATGCAACCTTTCAGCCAACTAAAATCGGCAACGCCCATGGGCTGCAGTTAACCTATCTGAACGACAACAGCACAAGGAACATCTTTGTTTACCATATGGACGGCAAGGTGATTCACAATAGCCCTCTGTTTGGTGGAAGGTTTGGAGGCAGAAGTCCTTGAGATCCCAATAAGGAGTGCATGTCGCCCTCTGCTGGACATTATTTATAATCACAGGAAGTATTGTTTACCTTGTCTTATCTATGCAACATGTGTTAACAACTACCCGGTGGTTTTAAACAAGCAAACAAACAAGCAAACAAACAAACAAACAAACAATTACAACTAAAAGAAATGTGTTGTTAAATTCTGCTCTAACAATGAATCACAATTTTTATCTATGACCAATCAAATCAATCTTGAATACATTGTGAGGCTTTTTATTTCTTCAGGAAATGGTTGACTGGTTTAATGCCATTCGAGCAGCTCGGTTTCACTATCTCCAAGTGGCCTATCCTGGAGCCTCCATCAGTGACGTAAGCCATTCACACACCTTCACTCATTCATTCACACCTCACTCACTCATTCACACTTCATTCATTCAGTCACGCACGTTCACTCATTCATTCACACACCTTCACACATGCATTCACACACACGTGCACTCATTCATTAACACACGTTCACTCATTCATCACATACCTTCACTCATTCATCGCATACCTTCACTCATTTATTCAAACACCTTCACTCATACATTCACACACCTTCACTCATTCATTCATTCGTACAGCTTCACTCATTCCTTTATATCGCAGTCAATAAATTGTAATTAATTGTGTCTTTAATGTGCTTTGCCCAGTTGGTACCACAGCTAACACGTAACTACATTAAGGAAGGCCACATGGAGAAGACGGGCCCAAAGGTAAAGAACTAAGATCATATTTAAAATGGCAGATCACAGATTAGCTTGGATGAATGAATAAGAAAGTAAGTTAATACTTTGTAAAACTCCCAAAGGGAAATTTGGGTGTCACAAGAGAATACCGAGAGAAAAAATGATGGAATTTAGTATTTTTTCAATATAAATAGGGCAAGAATATTTGCTATTCTGGTTTCATTCAAGCTTGAGCCATAATTTCCCTTCTTTCCTTGCTTTCAGCACAAAGAGGGCTTCAAGAAGAGATGGTTCACCTTGGATGACAGGAGGCTAATGTACTTCAAAGATCCCCTGGTATTAAAGGGAACGCACCCTTGGGATAATTGTTTGCTGCAGATACAGTGCAAGACAAATAGAAATACATGTTCGGCCAATTGAGCATTGCAAATTCATTAAGAAAAAACAAACAATATACATGATGTGTGCCTGTATGTGTTTGTGTGTGAGAGAAAATTAGAAAATTACCAAATGAGTTCCCTTTAGAAACAACAAGATCATTTTACACAAATACTAAGGAATCTGTTCCAGACATGTGTTACCAGTGCATTTCATCCGTACTTTGAGTACAGCTGGTGTTTATCTGAGTTCATCATCATCATACACATGTTCTTTAGTGATTGACAGCAGCATCGGAGAGCATTTATCTTCCTCCGTCCTCCTAGGACGCCAACGCACGAGGAGAAGTGTTCATCGGCAGCAAGGAGAACAATTACCTCGTTCTTCCCGGTCTCTCCTCGCCCTGCCAGGGTCTTAACTGGCGGTTTGGAGTCACCATAGTAACGCCCGACAGGAAGTTCCTGTTTGCCTGCGAGACCGAAGCGGAGCAGAGAGACTGGCTCGCCGTCTTTCACCGGGTGGTGAACAGGCCGATGCTTCCCCAGGAGTACGCAGGTAACCTCGACAGATCCCCGAGGGACCTAAGGACTAGACAGTCTATACCGCTTTTGCATATTTCACCAATCAATTAGTGTGCTCCTTAACGCTTTCTCTATGTGTCTGCAGTCGAGGCTCGCTTTAAACACAGATCCTAGACGTGCCAAAGAGGTTTGCGTCGGCTGAGAAGGACAGGAGAAGACCTGACGGATGAGAAGAGGTAACGGATTAGGATCACATGAGAAGATGAGGGGGACATTGAAGATGAGAACCAGAGTTGAGAAGAGATTCGAGTGAATCTTTATTACTTAACAATAGACAAACACACAAATATCAATAACGTTTTAACAATGTTCATTTTACATGAGTTACATATGAATTGCATTTGCACATGCACATATGTAATTAAATCGACCCAAGAAGCACTGACCAAATATTGTGCATGCCTTTGCTATTATTTTATTTATATTTCATTATTGTGACGTGACCTTTACTCTTTTCATGTCAGTCAAATAAGGCTTTTTGTAAATGTGTAACAAGCTATAAAACTATTTATCCAGCAGAGGGAGATATTGCCTTGAGCCTCATTTCCTTGCATTGTTTGTGCCAAGTAAGGCTTGTCATTAATGTAAATCTACGGAAATGTAGATGCAGATGTTTTTGAATAAACTGTTTATAGTACAGTGTTTCACTTTGTTGTGACAAATACAATTCAAAGAGAACCACAGAGAGACAACAAGTCGAGACCATGTAACTGCACACTCTTTATTGTAGTGTCGTCTGAAATGAATACGATCAGAGAATGAGACAATATTCTGATGGATATCGGCTCATTTACAAACACGTACTGTTGGTATTAGTTAGTGGGCAAATATTTAGCATTAAGTGATTATAGAGAAGCACATTGCACCTTACAATGAAAAAATCATAAAATATGAGATGCATGTTTATTGGGTAGGCTCATAACAGACAATTAATACAATAAGCAAATAATGGCATGAAGCAATCTTGAGGTTTACGCATTATACCATGCATATATATTTATGTATATGTACATATCTATACATACATATATAGGCCTATATATAATACAGGGCAAAGTAAAACTAGCCAAATTTCACTACATTTAATATAAAACATCTCAAAATCAATAATGACTTTTTCTTCAATATTTAATGCTTTAATACGCAGTTATATGAAATGCCTTAAGGTCACAAGCTCCATTTAAACATTAAAATTGATAAAAAGCCAAAGCTCTGTGTTTTCCTTCAGGCATGAATAATGCCAGGCTTTAAAGGTCACTTAGACCTGTTCCAAATATTACCCAGAAATAACAATATACTAAATCAAATATATAAGTCTGTACACTTACCCAACCTAACCTTACACTTAGTATTTCGTTGATAAGTTAGTTAGTGGCCAAAAAATTATTAAGCAAAGAATAAGTTAAGGACACATAATATGAAAACCGGTTTGCTTTGCCAAAATATTAAGTTGCAAAATCAATTTTATTTTACAGATGCCATGTACCAAATACTATTCTCGCTACTTTACTCTCTAAAAACTACTACAGTCCAACAGATATTTCCCGAAATGTATTTGATATGCAAATAGACTAATCAAATAAATATGTCATATTTTACTATACAAACATTGTCATGGAAATGTTTGTTAAAATAAGACAAATGCTGGTCAAGAAGTCTATGAATGATTTAAGTACAGAATGGTAAAATACACAATGGCATTTATGTTCAGGGAGATTCATTCACCTTCCATCCATGGAAAATGACCATGAGCACTGTGTAGACATCATTGATTAGACTGGCAACAATTACTTGTGAAATATTAATGTCATGAATGCCCAAATATAACCTTAATCAATGATCAAACAGTATACAATTATATCTACAGAGAGAAGAGAAAAAGTCTGTACAGGTAGGAAAGAACAATGTCATACTCCTAGCATAAGCACTGCAGGAGAGAGAGAGAGAGAGAGAGAGAGAGAGAGAGAGAGAGAGAGAGAGAGAGAGAGAGAGAGAGAGAGAGAGAGAGAGAGAGAGAGAGAGAGAGAGAGAGAGAGAGAGAGAGAGAGAGAGAGAGAGGGGGGGGGGAGAGTGTGGGGGAGTGAGAGAGAGAGAGAGAGAGAGAGAGAGAGAGAGAGAGGGGGGGGAGAGAGAGGGGGGGGGAGAGTGTGGGGGAGTGAGAGAGATAGAGACGGAGACAGAGTGACAGAAAGAAAGAGAAATATTATTCAACCACAGATTTTGAAGAGGGAGAAAAATAGAAATCAATCCAGCACAAGGAAATCCTGTACCTCTGTGAGGGTGACGCCTTTCTGATACAAACACAACCTCAGGGATAGAACAAACAGGACAATAAGTCACCCATTCATACTCTCTCTGTCTACCTCTCTCTGACACACACACACACACACACACACACACACACACACACACACACACACACACACACACACACACACACACACACACACGACGGGCTTGCAGCTGGAGAGCCTCTAGGACCTGCAGCAGCCGGGGCTCTTCACCTCCTTGCTGACGTAGTCGTGCAGTTTAAACTTGTCGTCTGCCTCCGAGCTGGACCGATGCCTGAGCGCCCTGCGGGACAGCGGGAGGGGCAGCCCACGTCACTCAAGTGTTAGGGCGGGCTTTCTAAAATCATACAACCTTTCAGCCAATGAGCTGAGGCACAGAGGAGTGGTTCCCAGTCGGTGAATCTGTGAGTTGATCAATAGAACCCTAAATTCCTGATCTTCTCGATTATTCACCTTTTTAGCTATTGATCACGTGGAATGAATGTAGTAGTTGAAAACAAACGAATCAATATGACAGCATTTACCAAATATTGTTTAATATTTGTATATTTTCTAAAGTTGCTTCTCTTGGATTCACTAATGGTAGATTGTCTCAAATTACAATAAAGAGAAAGTCTGGATTGAGTTTACTAGAAGTACAATTGGAGAGTTGTAAAGGGTCAACTTTGTGCTTATTAACTGTTCTTAATAAGCAACCCCAGGTCTCAAAGCTATTGAATCAGATAATCCTGAACACTGTTTGCCAACCACCAAAGCCCTGCTGTGGCGTGCCTTCACAGGTGCCTTCAATTATTTACTCATTTAATGCTTTAAATACAACAGGGCCTCTGAGCCTTGGGGTCGGCCACAGCCTCTGGGTCCAGGGTCCCTGAACTATGACCCCAGGAGAACTTCAGACAGGGAACTCTCTGAAGTCATTCGACCGGATTGAAGCGCAGTGGAATAATAGTTGAACTCATCAGAATGTAGCACTTGTCCACAACATTAGGAAAGTGTTAACTGACGAATGACGACAAATCCTTTTTTTTATCAAAAAGTAACACTCGTAGCTCTGAAAGTGCCACTACGGGCCCGTCGACAGACAGACAGACGGACGGCCGGGAGGGAACGGGACAGGGTGGGAGGGATGTCAGAGGAAGTTGTTGTCTCACGGCTAGGGCAGATCGGAGGACTGGACAGCTTGGCGATTTGGCAGACCTGTGGTATCGCTTTGTCAGAGGACGGAGACGGTTTCAGTTCATCTCAACACCACGTCTTGTTCTCCAGTTTGATTCCATATTGACGTGACACTGCTCCACACACTCTGACGCGCCGGCACTATTAGTTTGGATGTGCGAGTCTCTACTACTCTTCTCTACTACTCAAACACCGTGTCCCTCAGAATACATTGCCAGCTTGAACAGCGAACATTGTTTAGGGACATGCCCCTAGTGTCTCCCCTGAAACGCATAAATATTCTTATTTCACATTTTTATATTCCATGTACAGTATTCTATTTAATTCACAGTCATTATTATATTTTTATTTTATCCTAATTATTTCATGCCCTGTATTATTTTTCGTTTACAGCTGTTATTATTATATTTGTGCTTTATTCTAATTATTTCATGTCCAGTTTGTGCTTCTTAATTATTTATTTTTATAATGCATTGTTGAAGGAGCCTGAGACTCGAGAATTTCATTGCCAGCGACTGCTGCTGTAATTGTTGTGCATTTGACAATCAACCATCTTGAATCTTGAATCTTGAATCTTGAATCTTGAATCTTGAAAACTACGGCCACGGTTTGACCTCTAGTGGGCACGAGGCGGCGGGAACTCACTTGGCCAGTGCGGTGAACGCCAGCTCCACGTTGAGGCCGGACCGGGCGCTGGTCTCCATGAAGGGAACCCCAAACTCCTGCACGCCACAGGCAGAAGCAATGGAACAGTTCTGTCAGACAGGAGCATTGGCTCGGGCTCTGATGCAGTTTAGCTCGTACTTTGTATTCATGTTTGTATCATGAATACAAAGTTGAGGGTTCGGATACAAACATGATCCGAATGATTCAAACCTGGATCATTTGGGATCATTCTGACTTTTAGTGCCTGTAAAGCATCATCATATTTTATAAATATAACTCTGATTATTTAATAATATACATCTATACATACAATTCTTTGAAATAATTGAATATTATGACTTTTCCAACAAGTTCAATAGATGGGAAAGTGTGACAGAGACCCTGCAATTATCAAGAGTCACAGAGTTCAGACAATGACAGAACAGGGCGTGAAATGAGATGGAGAGCATTCAAACATTTGATTGCTTTGAGGGTTTTGATTGAAATGAGGATTAATAATAATTTTGAAGTGTGCAGTCTTGGCTGTGGAACATTTTTTCTGAATTTCATTCAGTTCCTTCCTATTCCTGGTCGTCTGTTTATTACATATTTTTAAAATGGTAAAAATGTTCTTAGGTGACTCTATAACCTTACAGGCATGTGAGAAATATAAGGAGGGGAGATATTAATTGAATCTCCCAATCTCTTTCTTCCATTCTGTCACCCGCCACCCAAAATACCATTCATGTCTTAAATTCTCCTTGGTGAGGCGCCATGTAAGAAAAGCAGGTAAAACGGTTGAACTGTTCAAGCCACACAAAGGTCGAAGACTAGGACCCTACAAAGAGAGACGATCAAAGAGCCCTTTTAAACAGTAACATCCGGATGGTGTTTGATGTGTTCGTGTTTTAGCCTCACCTTGGCCAGTCTCTCCCCGTCCTCCTTCTTCACCACTCTCTCGTGAGTTGAATCAGCCTGCAGACCAAAGACAATATAAGTACTAATAGCCTGCACCCACACAATTAATTCAGGACCCTGGTCAGTCAGCCAGTACGCCCCCAAAAGAAATAAAGCAACTGAGGAAGGTCAAACAAAAAGATCATAACAGGGTTTTACGTCATGTCACATCGCAATGACCGCCTCCATTTTAAAAGGTGCTATGGACACATGCTCCATAGCATGTCTCTTGGTCATCGTTTGTGTGTGGATAAAGGAATCCTCTCAAAATGGTGGATATCGGCAGCAAAATATCCCAGAATGCTTTCTGATGTACTTTATGTTAAGATGCATGAGGCACGATGATGTATAACATGACTAGAGATTGACTCCAGAGTACTGAATCCAAACTGTCTGTCTGTATTGTATAATATCATTAAACCTTTTCAAGATAATCATTAAGGCACCACGATCAGATTACACCAATTGATAAGATGTTACACCAAAAAATATATATATGATGGTGATTTATGCGGGAACAACACGGCCCCTTGGAACCAGTGTCTGCAGAATATCCTTGTTCGCCATTATTGTTAGTGACATGGGTGACTCTGATCAGGGCCTTTCCCATGATGCCTTGCCTTGTTTCCCAGCAGCATCAGGACAACGTCTTCTTGGGCGTACTCGTGGATCTCGGCCAGCCAAGCCTGGGGAGGAGAAGCAAACGCCAGAGGAGATCAAGAGATGATGTCACTGCAAGGAGCTACACATTCAGGAATACGGAGACACACACACACACACACACACACACACACACACACACACACACACACACACACACAAACAGCACATTAGAGACACCTTTGACCAGGGATTCCCAAACTGTGGGCCGCAGCCGCCTAGTGGTTAACGAGGGCACTGCAGGATCAAGTGCACTCTCGTCTTCGGGGTTCGGCTCTGAGCAATGATTGTAGGCCTGCAGAGTGCAATAGAGTCTCACTGAGATTTAGTTTGGTCTACCTTTTAGTTGACCTCTGCTCCAAAGACTCCAAAGTCAAAGTGACTGTCAACAGGCCGGATGAGGCAGCAGCCAAGGAAGGTCAAGATTTGCAATTTAAGGCCAAGGACAGATGATGTCATCGGTAGTGCCGGGAATGTATTTCAGTCCCAGGCCAACGTGATGCCGAATAATAACATCTGGACCGATTAGTAGTGTCTGTGAAATCCCCCCTGAGGTGAGTTGTTGCTATAAACACCTGACCGATGTCTCATTACCAGTAATGGTTCATTAGCAGTAAATGCCACAGCTAGAGGAGCGCTCAAAGGCCAGCTGTTCAATTTAGAAATATAATTTGGCCCTGGTGAATTCCAAACAAAGCACACAACGATATAAAACAATTTAAATGAAATGAATCCTGAAATAGTTTGATTTATCAGCAAAAGGGACAAATCAAAGACTGATTTAAATGCAGACGCTCTGTGGTTGTGGGGATTGAAAGGTAAAAACAAAAGCTTTATTCGAGCGAGTCAAGGCCAGCGGCAAATACAGCCAGACAAAATGAAATATCTAAAGCATTGACAAAAACCAACTATAAATACACTTGCATAACATACTTGTATCCTGGTGTGGATACAAAAATGAAACGTACAGGGAAATGAGAATAGAAGATGCAAGCTTGAACACATAAATAACTAATACACACAACTAAAAACATCTGTCCGGAGGGCAGCCACGCGTAACAATGATGGGACGAATGACAATGTCAATAATGACACATTAGTGACTTTATTACTAACTTCTCCCATTCAAGTCTAATGGGACTACTCCCCCTTTACATTTATGCGGGCAAAATTGAATGACTCTCTTCTATTACCTTTGTATTTGTAATCGATAAACGCAGAGTGAGCCCTCAGTTCTGTCACAACTCTACCTTTTCCCCTTTAAGCGTTACTGTGGTAAACATAGTGATCAGGCTATTTCGGTTCCAGTCAGTTGGCCCCTGCAAAGGAAATCACACCTCAAGGGTCTTGAGGAACCCTTAAGGAAAACAACAACGTGGATCATCAGACCCTGTGTGTGTCCCAGGCGTCTCTTCAGTGTTGTGGTCTACGAGAAGCCCCCGCAAAGGTTAGCGGCTGAACACTAAGCCTCCTCCCCAATGGACTAAACCATGGAAAAAGCTCCCATGGTTCAATAATTTCTCTCTCTCTCTCTCCCCCCCTCTCTCTCTCTCTCTCTCTCTCTCTCTCTCTCTCTCTCTCTCTCTCTCTCTCTCTCTCTCTCTCTCACTTGTTCCCAGGAGCAGATCGCAAATTCTCCAGGGCACTCCAGCATGTTTGACCTCATTGCGTCCCAGAATGTCAATAAACCCCCCTTGATTCAGGACCCTAGAGGGAGATCAAAAACGGGCGGACTAATTCATGGACAACAGTCATTGATGTTTGAGGGGAAACGAATGTGACGACCTGACGGCTATAACCTAACAATCTTTCATCTCATATGACCTCTACTCACAGGCAGCAGTGAAAGACTCATCGAGTGGCTCTGAAACGACTCCGGGGAACATAGGCGCACAAAGGCTAATCAACAGGGTTTGTGGTTGGTCCGTGCGTCATTCCTTCTGACTTGTTCCCCGTATGGCTGCCTGGGGATAGGCTGAGGACCAGGAGGTGTGGTTACTGATGGCGGTTTCGATAGTGGACTGGCTTAGGGATGCCTTCTGCAGTGGTGCAGCTGGGGTCCATACAGTGGATTTCAATGGCTCACCACCTCTCCAGAGTCCACCGCAAGAGAGGGTGAACCATTAACCTTAGGGGACTTGACCGACTGAACAGCCAAAACCTTTAAAAAAACGTCAGCCGTTTTTGTTTTGAAAGTTGAAAAGAATAGGGCTGGAATAAATATGGTCTCATGCACTTGCGAGCACTGACCGGCAGGCAGGTACGAAAACACCAATAAAAATACAAGGACAGAAACGCACTGCGCGGTCATCTCCGTGGCACGGTTTGGATGGAGGAAGAATAGATAATGCCACCGCATCATGCCAATGTTAAGTGGATGAGCGGAGTACGATTTCCTGGTAGCACAGTGGTGATAAATCATGGAAGATGAAATGCACCCTGACATTCAGTACAATAGAGGGAGAGAGGGAGGGGAAGAGGAAGACAGAGAGACAGAGAGAGGGAGAGACAGAGAGAGACAGAGAGAGAGAAAGAGACAGAGAGAGACAGAGAAAATGAGAAACAGAGAGAGAGAGAAAGAGACGGAGAGATACAGAGACAGAGAAAATGAGAGTGAGAGAGGGAGAGAGACAGAGGAAGAGAAAGACAGAGAGAGACAGAGAAACAGGACAGAGAGAAGTTGAAAGACAGAGAGACAAGACAGAGAGAGGGAGACAGACAGACCGAGAGAGAGAACAGTTTGCCGAAAGGACAGAGCAGACAGAGGAGCGATGCAAGGGGTGCAGACAGTGATATCGTCTGTATGCTTTGGAAAGCTAGATGGGGGGGGGGGGGGGGGGGGGGGGGAGAGAGAGATGGAGCGAAAGACCAGGGGAGGCAGGAGCAAGGTTTTAATGAATCTTTTTCCTAGCAGCTTCGCGCGGTCCATGACGGCCTGGCTCAGATGAATAAAGGCTTTGTGATGAACAGCCGATTACAACGCGACAGCAGCCCCCGTCAACACTAAACAAACACCGGCATCGCTAGTTCCTGCTACGCCCAGAGAAGGCAAACAGCAGAAGAGGATTGAATAATTACCAGGGCGTTGAGCATTATGGCTAAAATCATTGTTTGCATGTCATTGTTGAGGCAAACTCTATTCCGTACCGTAGCAATGGACCTGGCATTGAACTATTTTGTCTTTAGGATTCATTTGATATATCTGCTGTGTGTCAGACGAGTCCGTCTCCCTGCCGACCTCGTTCCAGCTTCGATCTTTTTCTCCTTAAATGCAATTTGGCCTTTTTTTCTAATTGGGCGATTATATTTCTATTTTGCTGTCAAAATCTATTTTTAGAAGCTGTGACAACTTTCCTTTCATGTAAAATACAAACACTGCGGTCAACTTTAATTGAGGTATGTAACTTAAGCGCAAGCTAATCTTGCATGCTTTGAAAGCAAACAGGTGTTAAAAGAAAGGTAGCACTTATAATAACTGCAAGAGATAGGATAATTTAGCAAAGTTAATGATTTACAAACTATCTAAAGGATGGAAATGCCTCAAGTACCAATGTGTATTCACTTTTTACAACTATTGATGCTTTAAAGTTAATGCTTTGATTATTCTAAAGTTCTACCAAAATAATAAACACTGCATTTATTCAACAGAAAGCAGCAGGGAGATATTTCTGTCTGCTTGCTGGTTTGTAATTTTGCTGTCCATCGCCAAGACTCCACAGTACAGCAAAATCATTACTGGTTACAGAGCCATCACAATGACTGACTGACTGCACTACAACAATACCTCAAAGATGAGGGGTCAAAGATCATCCCAGATGATTCATTTGTACAGCAGTAAGGAGGGCAGATATAACCAAACAGCATCACTGACCATGGGTTAAGAAACTGGATTGGCTGCATGTTTTATACAAGACCATCTGGAGGAGAAGGCTAATGTCCCAAGGTGGCATAAGGTGTCCAGAGGAACTCATGATGACCAGATAATACATTCATTCATTCATTTCTGTTAGCTAAATAACCTTTTAAATAAATGTCTCAAAACTTGTTGTTCAAATATGAAACAAGAAGAAGAATGGCATAAACATCTCTTAAAAACTCAATGTGTACTAGGATTGAGTGTCATTAAAGAAGCGCAAAAGAGACATAGGTAAATGTACTGCAACACTGAACATGTTTCGACCCAACCTTCATGGAAGTAAGGAGAGGTAAGACAGGCGCTGTGGTGCTTGCAGTGCTTTGATCAATTCTGAGTTTTAGCTCTACACCAACAGAATGATAGCAGAGAATTATGGGAATTATGATCTGAGGAACATGCAGAGTCATGATAAAACCAAGCCAAAACTGCGTTTCTGGGAATGTGAATGCTGTCCTGGGGAATTGTGGAAGGCCTATGCCAGCTAAGCTAAGCTAAAAGGAGGGCGATGACAGCGTTTCTCTGATCTGTGTTGAAAACAGACATGCAGCTCCAGCACTATGCTGAAGCAGGCCTGCTGATTCACAAATCTGTGCTTTATTTATGCTGCTTTACATGAACACAAATACAGAAACACATGCTTCTGCACGCACACACGCACGCACGCACGCACGCACGCACGCACGCACACACACACACACACACACACACACACACACACACACACACACACACACACACACACACACACACACACACACACACAGACAAATTGCACACAATTCCTGTGTTTCACTAATTACTTATTACCAAACCAGATTGTTGAACATCATTACCACATGGAATTGTACTTTCTGCCTGTTAAACAAATGCCCATCTTTGAAAGCAAGCATACAGACATAAAGACATAAACAAGCAAAAACACAAGAAAAAGGGTCAAACCAACACCCATTCATTGTGAATTTAATTTGCTATTGGCAGGGGCGAAGGCTGATTCATGTTTATAGATGAGGAGCAGGCATCTGCCAGAAAGCGTGGACGTAAGTGCTGTCTGGATGACTGATGCGCCTTAAAAAACCTGGGGGTCACACACTGCCTCTGTCTGCCTGGGTGGATGGATTTAACCATGGAAGAGAGGGAAGGACAAAAGATGGAATGGTGGGTGGAGATGGGAAAAAATAATCCAAACTATAAGGAGGAGTTTACGAAGCGGGTAGAAATCGTATCTTCTCAACTTTCTTCAAATCTGTAAAACTGCAGAAAGACTCGACCACTGAATCATTTTGCAGTTAAGAGGAATTAAATCTGTGTTCAATGGTTGTGATTGAACCTCATTAGGATTTCTGCAAATGAAAGAGCTAAAAACATCATAATGAATTAAATTTGGAAGGAGGAAATGACTCGTTCGAAATTTTCAGCAATGACCCTTTGTTTTATCAATCAACCAGGAAAGAAATATAATATTGCATTTGCAAACATTGGAAGCAACTGTTGAAAAAAAAAAGTTAGCCAACCATTCTTTTTTATGCTTTGTCTCACTAAACAGCTCGAAGTTAACTACAGGGTCTTGATACAGACCTGTGAACACATGGAACAAAATTCACACTGAGCACCAACACTATTGTCTAATTCAATATTTTTTCCTTACTTCATTCCTTCCTGATACCAAAACAGCTCATACCTCAGAAATTAATGTTCAACCCATAATCAGTAGTGCTCTTAGCCAACTAGTTGTGCTGTTTAACTGAAAAGGGGTGACAAATGGTATTAACCAATAGGAGGTATTAAGATACGATTATTGATCCCAGATGGGAAATTCAGGATCTCACCTGAGGTCTAGATTATAAGCATACAGCTTGAATCCCTAAATGGCTGAATAACGAGACATTACAGAAAGAGTATGTATTAAAACATGCTCTCTATCTGCATCCTATAAAAACGAGTGATGTGCAGTGCATGTAAAATAAAAGACAAGCAAATGTTATTATTTTTTTAATCAAAGTCACCCACACATAACGGCCGTGGGAGTTAGTCAGTAGTCAATTCAAATCCATGTCACCGCGTACAAAGAAGGGTCATCGACATCACTTGGCACAACATTTGAGCCAATAAGAAATAACCCCTGAAATGCACTGATACTGTCACCGTCTCCGGTGAAGAGCGGAGCCGGTGCTGGGTGTCCGCCTGGTTCAAGTGATTCTTGGATACTCTGCGACCACACGGAGAACAATTGCATCTTGCAATCTGTGCGTGTCCACGTGCCAAGTTATCCTTTGTATCTTAAAAATAAGGACAGCTGGCACAATGAGCCAGTTTTTGCTACACGTTCTTCCTGTGAGATTCATGCCGTCCAATATTGCCAGTGTTATTCTGAGACGGTCCAGCACCAAGCGCGCCATTGCAAAAGGACACATTACTTTTCACAGCCCTTTGGCCAGCTTGTGCAGTCTTTGATGAGCCATCGAGTGTCTTTCCTTTGCTCCACGTGAAGAAACACTCTGAGCCATTACAGGTCATACCTCACTTAACTCCATATAACAGAGTAAAGGAGACACCTCGCCTGCACTCTTTGTATAATCACTGCGTTGGGTTAGATTTTGCTTGTCCCACTGGGACTCTGCAGGGAGCCGTCGCAGCCCGGTGTGTTAATTACAGCCTTCTCTCAACCCTCGCACGTCTCTAATGGAGAGCGTCTGAGTAGCTGTGACCTTCCTCCATCTATGGGCTCCTCCCTGACTCTCAACACATAGACGGCACCCTGCCGGGGCCTTTCGCTGCTAATTTAGCGCGAGAGAAAAGGCATGCTAATGGTGAGTGGGCGGGAGGATGTATAAATACGGGTTATGCGACTAAAGGGATGATGATGGAGAGGTGTGCGGAACGCTGTTCTGAACAAAGAGGAGGAGAACAGGGACGGCCATTATGGGTTAATACCCGGTGAACCCGTGAAAGAAGGCCAGCAAGAAGATGCGAAGAACAGTTCTGCATGTCTTTGGCAATTTGTTGTGCTGCGGTAACTGTTGAAAAAATACAAATAGGGAAATGATACAAACAGATTGTGCCCGTGTAGGTGTGTGCGTATGTGTGTCGGCGCGGTTGCTGTGCAGGAAGCCAGCTGGAGCCAGCTCTGCACCAGGTACATGAAGTCAAGGGCAGGCTGTGAGACGAGGCTGAGACGAGGCTGAGACAAGGCTGAGACAAGGCTGATAGACGAGGCTGTGAGAAAAAGCTGTAAGACTAGCTTCTGAAACAAGGCTGAGACGAGGCTGAGAGGAGGCTGAGACGAGGCTGAGACGAGGCTGAGGGGAGGCTGAGTTGAGGCTGAGAAAAGGCTGTGAGACGAGGCTGTGAGACGAGGCTGAGTCGAGGCTGAGACGAGGCTGAGAGGCGAGACTGTGACGAGGCTGTTTGACGAGGCTGTGAGGCGAGGCTGAGTTGAGGCTGAGACGAGGCTGAGACAAGGCTGAGTCGAGGCTGAGAGACGAGACTGTGACAAGGCTGTTTGACGAGGCTGAGACGAGGCTTAGTCGAGGCTGAGAGACGAGACTGTGACGAGGCTGTTTGACGAGGCTGTGAGACGAGGCTGAGTCGAGGCTGAGACGAGGCTGAGAGACGAGAATGTGACGAGGCTGTTTGACGAGGCTGTGAGTCGAGGCTGAGACGAGGCTGAGAGACAAGAATGTGACGAGGCTGAGAGACAAGAATGTGACAAGGCTGTTTGACGAGGCTGTGAGTCGAGGCTGATACGAGGCTGAGGCGATGTTCTGAAACGAGGCTGCTAGACGAGGTTGTATAATAGATTTGAGATTTGGCTGAGATTAGGCTGAGATCTATAAAAGCACTGGGGGAGACATGCTGGGCAATATTGTTCATGCGAGGGACCAGGTGAATGTCTGTGTGTGAGAGACAAGGTAATGACCTGCGATGATGTCTGACATCAAACCTGGGAGGAGAGGATAACCTGTGGGGTCTATTTTTTAAGCATAATGTTTATTCTTCATCCACAGTCCCAATTAAACTGTCCTTTCTTTTATGTTGCACCCATATGGTCTTTAGTTCCTGTGACATTTAACTCACGACTGTGTAATAGGTAGGCAGCCCATATTTCACAGAGACAGATGTAGCTGGAAATTAAGGTTTGCATTTTTATGTTTCTAGTTTTGGAACACAATCTCTGTGTATATAGAGCTCAGAAAGTTGCTGTCGAACGACACAATCCCAGCATGCATCTGTCTGTGATGGCTGTCGGGGTCACGTTGTCAGAACAAGTCAAGCGGGAGACTGAAAGAAAAAAATATATCATTTGATCCATCTATTCAGAATGGCTGACTGAGAGTCCCCCCTCCCCCCCACACACACACACGACACACACACACACACACGATAGCTTGAAAGTGACAGTTCGACAACTCTGTGGGTGTTTGAGTGTGTGTGTGTGTGTGTGTGTGTGTGTGTGTGTGTGTGTGTGTGTGTGTGTGAGTGTGTGAGTGTGTGTGTGTGTGTGTGTGTGTGTGTGTGTGTGTGTGTGTGTGTGTGTGTGTGTGTGTGTGTGTGTGTGTGTGTGTGTGTGTGTGTGTGTGTAAGTGCATGACCTTGGTAGTAGAAGTACAACGATTCTTTGCAAAAGCAAAAGCTCATCTTAAAAATAAAAAATAAAACGTTACATAAAAGTCAAAGTAGTGCTCTACAAATGACAAAGTGGTTCCGTATTGAGATAGATAGATAGTTAGAACGAACATCACTTTCAGGGGGAGAAGCACTTATTTTGAATCATCTGCTGCTCGGCCACATAACGGAGGCGAGCCCACGGACTGAATACTTAAAAGGACGCTCAAAGAGTTGATTATATGCCAATGCCTCCACCACGGCTGGCAGGGCAAACGACAGACCAACAGTGAATAACCCGGGAGATTACCTCATGACGTCTGGAGCCCGGAAAACGGCATCCAAAGAATATTTAAAGTGATTGCAAACCAGAGATGGTAATGTGAGCCAGAACAAGAGCTTGGATCTCTGGAACATTCCGGACGGCCATCCTACAGCGTTGAGAATCGTCTCTGCTCAACGGCACCTCGAGGCTCGAGGAGCAGACAACGCAGGGTGGAGGAACAGGAAGGCATAACAACTTTGGTGCCTGTGTTTCTCCTTCATCTCAATTAAACATCCATTAACAACACTTACCCGTAACCCTACGAGTGACACCACACCTGTTGGTCTTCTCGAATTAACGTGCGGGAAAGGATAGTAGGTATATGGGAGAGAACATTGCAGAAGAGAATCAACAAAACGGAAAGAGAATCACACTTGTCCTTGAAAGATCCCCATCTGGCAGTCAGCAGTCCTGTTAGGCACACGACGGGAAAGTGCAAGACAGATATCTTTCAAGGGCAGAGAGTGTTTTATTCTTCCTGCCCACACGCAGGTCTGAATTCACCTTGGCCATACGGGGGCCATCCTTTATCTTTTACTATGCAGAGTTTGTGGTAAGCATTCACTCTTCAGGGTGAGTGAGAACCCGAAGTTCCTTCTCATTCCTGACCTCGTTGGAGGTCAGTGAACTGCAGCCTGCTGGAGTTTGCACATTGAAAGCACCGGAGTGCGAGCACACTCGCCTTGTAATACAAAGTAACTACACAATACAAACCACTAATACTTAGTATTAGTGGATTAGTGGTACAAACTGCTTAAGCTAGCTCTTACTTGTATACTAGGGCACTCGCGAAAGTGCTTGGATGTGGCTTCCTTCCTTTTTCCCTGCAGAACCGTCCCGATTTAAATAGAACGGAAACAAGCCCGAGGCTGGATACCTCAGAGTACCCAGAGGAGGGGAGAGGGAAGGTCTTATGGATTAACAAAGATTCCAACCTGTTCATATATTCACAGTTAAATTGAGATATGCATGAAAATCCCTACTTCAGCTAACGCTAGTGCTTAGGGGGCCAAAGTAGGAGTGGGAACATGCAGACATGTCCCCCTCATCCCCACTCTGAGAGCGAGGCCGTTGGCATCAGAAATGACAGTCCTTCCTCGGAGAGGCTCCATTGCTATCCCTCTATATAGGTGGCGTCTGATAGTTACATGTAAAGTTATGCATTCAAAGCAGCAAGCAAAGTCTTCCAAAGTCACTGGGACTAATATGAACGCAGGGGGTGGAGGAGTAATATTTCTCGCGGCAGTGAAAGTATTTCAAACTTTTTGAAGTAATAAAAATATAATTATGGAACTATTTAGCCTGGAATAAAGACGATAAGCCAATTCCCCCGCCTGGGATTTAGGGAAAAACGGCGGAGAAAGAAAATGTCTCTGATGTCCACTATTCTAGCTAGCAGTCCACACATGGTATACTGTCTGGGAATTGCTGCTTTACAATAACTCAAACAGTGAACCATGTGCACTGCATTATGCCTAGACCAACCTCGTACAAAATCTGGGCGGTTCTGTTGCAGGCTTGATCATGATAAGGTTGTAGCGCACGCAAGACACAAACTCAGACTGGTGTTTCAGAAGAGAGAGACATTTCATCAAACACATGCAGTATGATCGCATCGCTAAGTCAACGCTCAAGGCAATATTGAACAGCCTCTCACATTTCGGATGTCTTATCGCTAATTTAGTTTGGTGTTTACGGAAACATAAAAAGCGGAACTGATTCACAATGTAATCAATCGCTTTCTACGGACCAATGGAGGCAGTATTGGTGCACGGGTGGTCAAGGGATTCCTTCATTCGTAGCGTTGGACTGGGGCTCCTGCTGTCACGGGACTCTGGGCCACAACATTCATCATCCTGGAGAAGCCAGCACCAGTAGATCAGAGCCAGACGTAAGAGCCAGTAGCTTGTTCTCTTTATCTGACGCCGGGGGGAAATGAAATATTTTGAAGGCAGGCAGCATTCAGGAATTCAGGTGAAATACTGCAAATGCCGAGCGTTGAATAATTGAACGATCCTAAAGCGATCAGAGCTATTCATATTCGACTGACTCTAGAATGTGATCTATTGTCGAAACCAGTTGTGCTGTTAAATAACAACATTCAGCAAGGTCTGGTGAAGAAAGAAAAATAGTTTGTCTGGCAGAGAGCTGCTGGTACATTGGTATTGCTGTGTGTGTGTTGAATGTGGAACAAGCAAGAGACGACAGAAAACCTACCCGCGTGTTGTCGAAAGATGTTTTGTTGGTGACGTCGTACAGCAACAGCAGAGCTGAGATGAAGGGGACAAGATGAAGATCAGGAGACAAGAGTAATTATTACAATCTCACAATTGTACCTTTTAAAAATCTAAATGGGACTATTATGGAAATGAAGATACATTGCCATCATATTATTCTTTGTTATTTATACATCAAGTGTTGATTAGTGAATGTGAGACCATGAGAAGTTGGGTCCAGTATAAGCACAAACTAGATCAGAATAGGGTGGCCATTATTCTCCTTCTAGGTAGCCTGCATTGGTGCGGGTTTTTCAAGAGGGTTTGGTTTGTACTGGGGTCGGTGATTGTGCGGTGGATTGTCCCGTGAACGATGAGACTGATTCCCAATTATTGCTCCACTCTTCCTTAAGCAGTCTCTCTCTCTCTCTCTCTCTCTCTCTCTCTCTCTCTCTCTCTTGAGCAGACAAACAGCATGACGTAGGGGTCTGAATGATTCTATTAATTCATCCATACTTGTATTTGTTGGGGAGTATACAAGAATACTAAACGTACTATACAAATGTTTCAATTATCTAAAACGTGTAAACATGAAACTGCTATGCACCAGAACTAATCAAAAAACAGAGCTTGCAAAAAAAATGTCCTTTCCCGTCCCTGCACTGCAAATATGCACTTTGAGTGTTACGTAAGTAACCACAAATGATCCAGAATCCTGAATTATACATTCTAGATGATATAACATACATCCCCGGCGAGATCGTTCCATGCCCCCGTGCCAACAGCGTGGCTCAGAAGCTCAAAGAGAGTCTCCATTTAGAATCAAAGGGAACACAAAGCTAAATAAAGACCCACTCCCATCTCCGCCGGAGTGAGGTAGGGGGGGACAGAGGTGCGAATGAACCTGGGATAGAGCAGCTCACAGAGAGGGAGCGCAGAGAGGATTGTCATCAGGGGGAACGGTAGAGAGGGAGGGAGAGAAGAAAGGGGAGGGCGGGGGCGACGACAACCACAACAAAGGAGGCTGGATCCGAATGAGTATCTACTGGTGCATGGAGGGGGAGGGAGGGATCAAACGGAATTCAATCAAGAGGAGGTGGAGGAGGTGGAGGAGGAGGAGGAGGAGGAGGAGATAGAGGAGGAGATAGAGGAGGAGGAGAAAGAGGAGGAGGAGGAGGAGATAGAGGAGGAGGAGGAGGAGGAAGAGGAGGAGGAGATAGAGGAGGAGGAGGAGGAGATAAAGGAGGAGGAGGAGATAGAGGAGGAGGAGGAGGAGGAGGAGATAGAGGGAATAGAAACGTATCCACTGTGGATACGTTTCTTTCTGTGAGGTTCTTTATATTATATCTTGCACGATTGAAGATGAAAGGTTGTTTGGGACAACTGGCAACCAGCACATCTCCTCCCCTGAATGACTTTTCATACATTTGAGTCAGAAAAGAACACAACACACTGGATGCTTTATGTGGGATACTTTGATATGAATTGATATATTCTAATAATAAGGTGCACACAATACACAATGCAATAAACCCAATGCTGGTCACTACAGCCTTTATATCGCACACACACACACACACACACACACACACACACACACACACACACACACACACACACACACTCCAACACAAACACACACACACACATACATCATGTATCCTTTGGCATCTAAAAGAATCCTCTCTACAGCTCACGGCCCTTCAAACATGAGGTCTACAGACTAATGGCCCAGCCTCCCACACAGAGAGGCACTCAGCACTATCTCTACCCCTACACTGTGTCTGCCTGCATAGCCTGTCTGTCTGCATAGTCTGTCTGTCCGCATAGCCCGTCTTCAATCTATAGCCTGTTTGTTTGCATACCGTGTCTGTCTGCATACCCTGTCTGTCTGCATAGCCTTTCTGTCTGCTCAGCCTATCTTCACTGCAAAGCCTGTCTTCACTGCGTAGCCTGTCTCTCTGCATGGCCTGTCTTTCTGCGTAGCGTGTCTTCACTACATAGGCTGTCATAATTGCAGTGCCTGTCTGTCTGCATATCCTGTCTGTCTGCATAGCCCGTCTGTCTGCATAGCCTGTCTTCACTGCATAGCCTGTCTGTCTGCATAGCCCGTCTGTCTGCATAGCCCGTCTGTCTGCATAGCCCGTCTGTCTGCATAGCCTGTCTGTCTGCATAGCCTGTCTTCACTGCATAGCCTGTCTTCACTGCATAGCCTGTCTGTCTGCATAGCCTGTCTGTCTGCATAGCCTGTCTGTCTGCTCAGCCTGTCTTCACTGCATAGCCTGTCTGTCCACCAGTCTGTTTCAGTGTGGCGCTCCAGCCCTCTCCATGTTCTCAGCATGAGGGCCCACCCGACCCAGCTCCCCTCCCCACGCTGGGCCCTGCCGTTGCAGATTGTGTGTGGTTGTTGTTGCTCCCGGGCGCATCCCCGTTGTCATTTGTTAGGTGGTGATGGCTGTCGGCTTATGTTTCACTTTCATCGCTTTGTTTGAGACCCTCTGTGTGTCTCCCCCCCCACTTCTGTTGTCTCCGACGTGAAGAGCGATCCCGATGAGTTTGGAAGGTGAAACAGAGTCTTCTTCACATAAGTCACATGGCAGCGCGGCATTCCCCGTGTGCAAGTGCCATCCCATGTGAGCCATTTACGGTTCGAGCATCACTTGATATACATAACAGCCATGCGACCGTTCTATTGGCTGATGGGACTGCAGGGAACCCAAGCACGTTCTCAGAGCCTTGTGAAGCACACACACATGCACACGCACACATGCACACACACTGACCCACACCCTCAACACACACACACACACACACACACACACACACACACACACACACACACACACACACACACACACACACACACACACACTGCTATGTTTACTTTTTTTCTGTAACTCCATTGAGCAAAGGTGTACAAGAGGTGGACAGCGAATCACATAGCACATTAGAATCACAGAACAGCCGAAACATTCGGAAAGAGAGAAATAAAGAAAGTTTTCCTTCAACGTTGTCTTGGACCAGATAAAGTCCACCTGTTGTTTTGAATGGTGTTGGTTTGGGAAGCCACGTTCCTCTGTGCAAGAAGTCTACCTTCATGGCAATCAGAGGGTCAGAGTGTTGAAAAATAAGGAATTGTTTGGCAATGGGTTTAAAATGGGAAGAGATTGTATATGTGTTACAAATTGAAGTTGACAGTGTGTATATGTGACTCAGACTGATTGTGGACTGTGGATCGATAAGAGTGTTTGGCTTGGGATAAATACACAGTGTGATTTTATGTATTATGAGACAAATGCTGACCAATTTTCTTATCTAATGGTACGTTAGATAAGCAAATGGGTAGATGTGTGTAAACACGCCTAACAATGTCCAGACTGTAAAACATGAGCTGCACATCTTTTGTTAAAGTCTAGAAAAGTATTTGAACTGTTGCAAAGCAACTATGGAATCCACATCTATCAACACCTATTTACAGACTCTACACCAAGGCCCCAAAAGTGCCAAACCAAGTTGGTTGCTTTTTCTTGTGTTTCAATTCTTTTTATTTATTTATTTTTTATGCTTTATTCATGAAGAGTTAGACAGGAAGGTATGGGAGGGTAGAGGGGAGGACATATATCAAAGGACCACGGGCAGGAATCAAACCCGGGTCGCCGTGCTAAGGACTAAGACTTGCGTTGAGACTTGCGTTTCAATTCTATCTACTCCGACATGGTTGAGAGTTGATGTGTCTGGTTGAAGCTAGGATCGGCTATGTGAAGGAACCAGCCGGAGTAAGCTAGATTTGAAAGTACCCAACAGAAGAAATATATACCTATACGCAAATATAGAAAAATGGAT
>NC_082383.1:4379909-4394909 GCF_031168955.1 Gadus macrocephalus
CAAACACAACCTACTTCTGCAACCTATTAAATTGCTGGCTTTAATTTATTTATGAATTGTAGGTGCTGCTGCCCCTTTGACAAAGTAGCTTGAGTGTGATGGGGTCTTATCAAAAGTGCATGTTTAAATATATTAACCTTATTCATAAAATATTGAGTGTGCGGCTGACACCTCATTCATTCTGAACTCGTACCTTTATGTGTTTAAAGGAGGACATTGTCCCATAAACCTTAAACTGCACCATTCACAGACAGTATCTCAATCTTTCTTATAGAATAGCTGACTTGTGTCTCTCGACCAGGTCGGCATGGACACTACATTTACTGAGGATGTAGCTTTGTAATGGAGCAGCAATGAGGACTAGAAACTATTACTAGTACAAGCAATGAACTGTATACAATAAATTACTGTATTATTTATGACTTTTCTCTACTTCTGTCTTCATCCTATCTCTATACCACCCATTACTTCTCCATCCTTCTTTTCCCCACAGTAGTGGCTGGCTGAACTCCACCCCTACGGTTTCTCGTTATAGGTGTTCTCCAGCACTCACCCATTGTCCACCCACCCCATCGCCTCTCCCCTCACCCTGCAGCCAACATGATGAAATATTCATGCAGACCCTTGGGGTGGCCCTCCATATCGCAGTGACATTATGGACGTCGCAGGTGGCGGGCTGCTTTACATTAATTACATCCCAGCCACGAACGCTGGTATGCACTAACACACACACACGCACACACACACGTATACATATGTGTACACACACATACAAACACACACACACACACACACACACAGACACACACATACGTACGTATACACAAACACACACACACACTTCAACATTTGCATGCAAATGCATACGCACACACATATACAAACACACACACACACACACACACACACACACACAGGTACCCTCACATGTACTTTTGAGCACACACACACAAACATACACACACACACACACACACACACACACACACACACACACACACACACACACACACACACACACACACACACACACACACAGGCAGGCGCAGCTGTTTATGCACACACACACATACACACAAACACACGCTTTCATAGCTCTGGACACAAAATAAATCAGATGAGGGTGACAGTGGATGACATAATCGAATACATGATCCAGCAAAAGGGAGAGGTCGAATGGAAGAATGGACATTATCAGTGGGAGGATGGATTCAAGCCAACAGCGAGGGTTAGTTTGGTCTTTGACAATGGCTGACTGACACATTTCCCTGTGCCTTTGATTCAATGCATTCAGCTGCCTCTCCATCACTGACACATCAGAGAGGCAACGTCCTCAAAGGGACTTCATCAACATCAGGATGCTATAACGAGAAAGACGAACATTCATTTGGTGTTGCATGAGTCAATATCACACAAAAACTGAAAAAAATGAGTGGTTTTTTTAACAATGTGTCGGATTATACAAAGTTGTCCATATTGTACAGCAAGAATTTAGTAAAAACGATGAAGGAAATGGCATTGAAAATGGCAATGGATTATTTTATTACATATGTTTTCAATACCGTCAGTGAACCCAAAATTGTCACTGTTCCTTATGCAATACCGTCATTATGAAGAAAACAGCTATCAAATAAAAATCATCTCCTTTTTACGATTTCTAAAATCAGATAAAAATCTTGATCTCCCCTCCAAGCACTTTGTGAACGTTCTACTCTGCTCCGAACTCAGGTTCCGGTGTTCATCCGTGGACCGTAACCATGGGGATAGCACCTCCCCCCCTCAAAAATAATTATTTTGAATTTCATAGTGTTCCAAATCGAGCTGAAACAGTGGGTCCTGTAACACTCTCAGATGAAATGCTCTGTGTCAGAAAACACGATTGCATTGATGGAAGATGTTTCTGCAGCTGTGTTTTTCCCGGGAAGCACAGCAGAGACAGCATGTGAGGCGGCAATCTCATTATTCTAAGTCATTTACAGACTATAATACATTACAAAGAACCTCAAGTCCAGTCTCTCATTCTTATCCAATTCACATGAAATAACTTGTGAGAGCGTGTTGCTTTTTCTTCTTCCTATATCTATCTTCAGCAATTAATTTGGTCTTGTTATTTCATCATAAAACCTGCGTGTTTAATGACAGGCCCCTATCTCGGTTTTGTGTAGCATAATACACTCCCCTCCACTTCCTCGTCAGCCATTACAAAGAAATCAAACAAGTAAGTGTCTGTGTTCTCAGGCCACACCTTGCGTGTGAAACTGTATTAATATTGACCCAGTGCTGTCATGAGACATGGTCAGGGTGAAACTTGGGCATGGACTCACACACCGCCACGTCCACAAAGAACTTGCATCAACCCTCCCACACAAACATATTCATGTGTCCATCCAGCCCTGCAGCCTCCCTCTGTCTGCCTTTCAGTCTGTCTATTATCCATATTTTTTATCCAACAGTTGAACAGTTGAAACTTTCAAACACTGTCATTGTGTGAATGTTTCAATGAACCGTTGTAAAACTATATTGTGCTTGCTGCAAAAGTTTCACAATAGCCTTTTCGCACATCTGCAACCCATCCCATAGCCTTTGTGGGCTGTGTGTCTTCCCTTGTCATCAATTGTCTTTCGGGACACTAGTTGGCCTTCACCAGAGTGCAGGAACACCACGATGAATCGCCAGTCGGATCGGCTTCACTGATTGGCCGGCCTTTCTGTGGTCAACGGAAGAAAAGCTTGCAATTGTTGCAGTGCTGGCAATGGAGGTACAATGTGGAGCACAGCGCAACAACACCCTCCAACTAGCAGGTGCCAGTCTCAGGGCACTTTTATTGTATTTTGTACTAGCAAACCACGTTAGCGCTGCTGTCGCCAAGAGTCTCCTCATCTCACTGCCATGCTAATATTACCATACCCACCATATATCTACAATCTACAGTACACTAGCAGACCGATAGAATGAGGAGTGAACCTGTTGCCTTATGTTCATGGATGTGGTCTTTTCATACTGGAGATTTCATTCACTGTGGTCACTGTATCATTACACCTGGTACCAGATGGCTAGCGTTCTTCATCGTCATGTCAAGCACATGGTCATCCCACATTGTGCACTGGTTTGTATAATCTAGCAGCTCTTGTAGTCATACTTTGTTGAGTGGTACTATTGTCACCAAATTAGAAAGCCCTTTGACATGTGTTCTTAAATGGGTTATATTTGTTTGAATAAAATAGAATGCTCCACATGGGTCTCAATGTGCCTTGCTCCGATTCTAGCTGTGTTTTAGGGGTGGGCTGCAGATATGAACCGACATTTTTGCTCTGTGTGCATTGATTTTAAGGGAGTACCTTATCTTACAAATGACCCCCGCTACCACCTCACTGCTGGCGAACACGTCCTCAGAGAGTAAGAACAGAAATGAAAAATAGATCCAATACTTTGAGTGCAATGAGACGTTCCCCGTCGGGTGACCTTATCCCTTCTAAACCTAAGCTCCTCACGTCTGTGTTAATGCCTGGAAGATCGATACAAATCAGGATCTGCAGAAGGGTTCTGCTTTGCCTTCTGGAGTGCCCCAGGCAGCAGATTCCTGGGAGTGTAACTTTCAAAAGGAGGTTATTTGCATTCAGTTCACGGGTTTGGATGAGGGACGACCGGGGAATCAGGGGTGATGGAGGGAGGAGGTGGATGCAAGGAGGCCATGGTCCACTTTGTAGCACGGGAGTTTGTCTTGAATCTTGAATGACGACACAGGTCGGTGTCCAATGGATGGCAAGAGGAAAATACCAAATGCAACAACAAAAGAAGAGAAACTAGAGGAAGGTGCTCAAACTACAATGGACAAACTGGGAACAGAAAAGGGCAGAGTTTGGTGCAGTCCCCATAGTGAGTTTTCGAATCCCAGTCCAAAAGATACAGGGTTACCTAACCTTTCAGCATCCTTGAGCAAGATGCCCAAATCCCTATAACTGTCCCATAACAACGCGTCTGAATTCACTGAAAGTGCCTCTTCATAAATGTTTCTGCTGCATGACTAAATCGTGGGAAAGAGTTAAAAACAAGTGAAAAGTAAAAAGCCCATCTTTATAATACTATGATGCTCTACTGAGAAACAAAACGGCTCTTACTATAACTTCTACTCCTTATTATTGCTGCATGCATTAGACAACTACTAGACCTGGATGTAGTAAGTGCACATTACAGGACAACACTTGGAACTTCTTTAGCTCATTAGGATGAATTAGACAAACGCATAGACAACCACACACAAAAAACACACAAACACACACACACTATTTGCTTGTATGTCATATGTTCCAGGACAAAGTATTCATTAAGGATTTTATGAATGCTCCTCTGATCCAAAGTGAAGGCTACCTGGGCGGGGTTCAACCGGCTCCAGCGAGAGCTAACATGGGCGTGGTGCTCGAAAACGTAATCCGACAGATTGCATCGTGAGCAGTGCCTCATCTCTGGCAAGAGGGGAGATAGAGATTGCACTTCTGTTGCTCTGCCAGGATTCAAGTCTTCCTTCCTTCCTGAGCGAAGAAGCAAGGATCATTGTGCTATGTCGAAGAGACAGGCAGAGAGGCAGAGAGGTAGAGAGAGAGGTAGAGAGGGTGAGGTAGAGTGAATGAATGATGCAGGTTTGTTGAGTGAGAGAGAGACGTACAAGCAACAGTGAGGCCTGCTGAAAGATGCTGATGTCTCCTTCATTTCAATCTGTTCGGTGTGTTTAGTGTGTTCGTTAGGAAGCTTTCCAATATTGCATATGCTACTCTGTCTCTTACTCTTTAAGTGCACTTTTCACACTCCTTACTCACTCAAAAAAGGCACAAAGAGGGTGCAAAACACACACAAACACACTGCACATGACACAGAGAAATGTAGAGTAAATTAGAAAATGGTGTACCTTGTACGACTTTGGTAAATGAATGCCTTGAGGGCAGACAGAACATAAAACTGTTTCAAACATTCGATGCAATCTGTAGTGAGTACATCGACTCCATTATGAAAACAATCCATCATGGGCTTCTTGAATAGAGAGGGTGCCAAGGCCACAGAAGTGTGGTGATTATGAATGTACGAGTTACCTTACAAAGGGGAATGTTGTTAAGGTGTAAAGGTTGTTGCCTCGGCAACAGGAACACAGCACGTGTGTGTTTCCTGGTTTATAGCCACTCTAACAACTTATATGATGTGATAGCGTTCACTGTTGCTTAATACTGGCCTTAATGTTTAATTTTACTGACAGAATGGGATTAGAGTGTCACAGCACTAGATCGTTTTCAGCTAATCTGGCTTTTTCAATGCTATCGATATTCAATGCTGCTATCATCATACACACAAAAATGTGTTGATGTTGACTGAACATTATCATGTGAAGAGCATAGTTTTCAAAATTGAAACCACAGAAGAATAGCCAACGTCTCAGTCTTCTCTCGTCTCAGTGTACAAACCAAATGGTTTGTACACTGGCTATGGAGAGTGGATGCATTAGAGATGGGAGAAACAAGAATGAGTCTTACGAGGTCATGTATCCTACAACGGCACCTCTGAATACACAAAAACAATAAGCACTAGCTTCCAATAGTCAGCCCCCTTAAAATTAAATATGGACTAGTTGAAGATGTTTTAATGCAGCCTAACATAATGTTTTCGCCCTGTAGTTTTGAGGGAGTGGGAGTCACCCCGAGGTGTTCCGAGGTGTTTAATTTTTTACATCAAAAGCGTGAGACATCGCTTTGATGGCAGATGCAGTCACTCTGCATCGCCGCCTATCTGTCCAACTTGTGATCAAGAGATGAATCGCTAGCAACATTGCCCGCCGGCTCTACAGGGCTTGCCAAAACGAGACAATGCCCGGGAGGCTTTAATAGAGCATTTGCAAGCTTTTCTATTGATAGTTCTCCAGGGCTCCTGCCGACTGCAAACCAAACTTAGCCACAGTGCAGCATGTGTCCTTTGGCAAGACTTCCATCCAGCCCAAGATGGAGGCTGTGAGAAGATGGGCCAGGAGATTAGGAAAAATAATAAATAGACAAGAAGCAGAAGGTCATGGGAAGCAAAGGGAAAGAGAGGAGCTATGGGAAGGAATTACGTTTTGACCTTTCATTAATACCATTAATGACAGCAGAAACCAATTAGTTCATGTCCATGCTAATGTCTTTCAGGGGCTGTTTTATGATCTCGGACTAAAGCCGATAATCACACAGAGCTTTTCCTAGGCCAAATTTCAATATCTCCTGCCTATCGTTTCCTCAACAGTCCATCACTAGGGCTTGTACATCCAGTGGCGCGGCGAGACATTTTTCCTTGAGGTGGACAGGTAAGCCCAATTCAAATCTTGGGGTGACACACCAAATTAAGTATGAAAAATTGCATACTGTTACATTTTGAGTTCTGTAACAATCCTGTTTTAATGTGTTATGTATCTGTTAATGTGCTGGGCAATTCATTGTTCTGAACTTTCCTTTTTTTTTTATGAACTTAATAAACACATAAATATAATTAATTTGAATGGAAGTTCTAATGAAAAAACTCAGAAAGAAGCATATGATGCATATGAGGCACATTGTGCATATGCGACTCACTGGTATATACGTATATTTAGAGATACACTGTCTAAGAGGGTAATAAAGTCACAATTTTTTTTATTCCTATTCAATATTCTTCTTTATCTAACTCCTTAGTGTGTTCACGTTTGAAGGTTTAACCACTGAAAGTTCTGAGGCAAAATCAAATAAGGAAGAGAGAAAGAGAGAGAAGAGAAAACCAACACTCAATCTCTGTGATGCTCGAATGCAAATCCCAATGAAGTCCCCACAGAGGTCATTAGTGACGCTGAACACTGAGCCATCTCATCCAAAAATATCCTCCTCTTCCTTTCCTCCTTCCTTGTATTTGTTCTTTATTTCTTGTTCTTTCTCCTCCCCCCCCACCCCTCCCCCTCATGAGTCTCCTTCCTCTCCTCTCTTCTCCTCCTGAGTGTTATTGCTGGATAACTTCATCATTCATGCCATTTAGAAAGCAGCCATCGTATCGTAGGGCAAGGAGGAAGGACATTACAAAGACAAACACAAACAAAAAGAATGAGATCTAAGCCAATGCACACACACACACACACACACACACACACACACACACACACACACACACACACACACACACACACACACACACACACACACACACACAGACACACACACACACACACACACACACACACACACACATTACACACACATACACACACCGTCATACACACAGACACACACCGTTATACACACACACACCGTTATACACACACACACACACCGTTATACACACACACACACACACACACACACACCGAGGCACAAACACACACACGCACACAGAGACACACACCAACCACCCCCCCCCACACACACACACAAACATCTTCATAACACACAAACACACACACTCACACACAAGCACACACACCCCGTCATACAAACTCACTCTCTCTCTCTCACACACACACACACACACACACACACACACACACACACACACACACACACACACACACACACACACACACACACACACACACACACACACACACACACACACACACACACAGACCCATAAGTCCTCTTTATTAGCCCTCTAAAATGAAACCATGTCAACCTAATTTAAGAAATCAATATTTCATCTTGGGAAACCTCAAACCATCTATTATCCATAGCCCCCATGCATATGAGGAGGAAGAACCTCTATGCACAATTAATAACCCTTTAAACCTGCAACAATTAGCTGTCCCATGCTGTGCACCAATGCATTTAAGGGGGGTGAACCCTGCACTGGTAAAGCTCTGTCTACACATGGTCAGACACCGAGCCACGAGTCCCAACTCACCCGGAAGTCGATGCCCACGGTGGAGATGAAGCTTCCTGCCAGGAAGGCGCCATCCTTGAAGCGCACCAGCAGGCAGGTCTTGCCCACGCCGGAGTCTCCGACCAGCATCACCTGGAAGGTCAGGGCGGTGGTCATGATAAGCAACGCACACGGCAGCACAACACGGAACATGGCTTGTGTGAATAAGAGAATACTGTTGTCAGCTTGCACAAGGTGGATATTGATAGACATAGCATTTCAATACTGAAGTTACAGGTTTGGTCTTGAAGTTGTGGTGTAAGATTAAAAAAAAAAAGTGTAAGATTAAGCCCCTCCCAGTTGGTAAGCAGGAGACCTTCAGAATGTAATAAACTCAGTAGTAGTGTTCTATTCCATTTTCACATTTTGAAAAACTCTTCCTATCTTGGGGCTCTGTCCTAGGAGAGATGAGAAGTGTGTTTGACTGAGCATCTGGTTATCAACGGCTCTTATGTGTGTGGTTGCGTGTGCGTCTTATGGGTGTGTATGTGTGTGTGTGTGTGTGAGAGAGAACGAGAGAAAGAGACAGAGACAGGAGAATGAGAGAGATAGAGAATGAGAGGGAGAGAACGAGACAGAGAGAATGAGAGAGAGATAGAGTGAGAGAGTCAGACAGACAGACAGAGAGAGGGGGGGGAGAGAGAGAGAGAGAGAGAGAGAGAGAGAGAGAGAGAGAGAGAGAGAGAGAGAGAGAGAGAGAGAGAGAGAGAGAGAGAGAGAGAGAGGGCGAGAGAGAGAGAGAGAGAGAGAGAGAGAGAGAGAGAGAGAGAGAGAGATTGTTTGAGTATGTATGTTTCGCATTGTATGAGTTTAAGGGTCCTGGCGTCCATCCATCTGCACACGCATGTTTACATCAGGTCTATGCGCAGAACACGCGTGCAGCACATGAGTTTGACGGCTGCATGATGGACAGCCGTGCATTCCTCTCTTTATATAGTAATCTGTGATGAGGTTAAGGGTTTGATCGGATTAGTTGCATTGGGTTAGCCAGGGAAGCAGGAGCTCAGAGGCAGCTTATGGAAGAGTAAAGGAGCCTGAAGGGAGTGAGACGAAGAGACTGGGGACAGAGGAGAGAGAGGGTTGGGGAGGGATCAGACAGCGAGAGGAAGATCTGCTCCAGAGATCACAATGGGGGCTTTTTCATTGACACCGAATCCTCTTTAAAGCTACTGTTTACTAATCCACTCCACCCTTCTACTATATTCTATTCTACTTTACCATTCTATTTTTTCTCCTCTTCTCTGCCTTTATTTGTACTCTACTTTTATACTTAATCATACTCTCCTCAACAACGATACTCTACTCTCCTCTCCCTTTCTGCTGTATTCAACGACTCTTTCTTCTATAATGTACCTCGTCACTACTCCCCATTATGTGTGTTACAAATTAATTACACATCTCTCAAGTAAGATACGATGCATGACGTGCTAGGCTGTAGTCATCACAAGGCAGCTTATTGACGGGCATACACAGTGGGAGGGCGTAGTGGAAGAGGAGTTGTCCCCAGCAACAAGTATTGACGAGAATATTACTGCCAGAGAGCGAGAGAGAGCGAGAGAGAGAGAGAGAGAGAGAGAGAGAGAGAGAGAGAGACAAAATGAAGCAAATACATTTTTAGACCAGCTTCTAGCGCAGTTGTATCAAGATAATGGGGTCGATGAATTGGAAAGGAAAGCATGGCACCCAGTAAAACAAATGAACATAAAAAGATCTAATGACATTCAAAGCGGGCTAAGTCCTAATAGCCTATACTCAAAACGAAACACTTTTTTCCCCATGGTTAACTTTTCACACGTATAGTTTCTTGTGGGAATAAAGCAGACCGAAACAGGTCATGGGTGCCGAGGTGGTTCGGCGTGTACCTTGAAAGCGATGTCATAAAACTCGCTGCTGCAGCTGAAGGCGGGTCGGCTTGGATGGACGACGCCGTTGGACTGACCGATGGTCATCGAGCCTTTCCCCGCCTTCCCGCTCGACTTCCCGGCAGAGCCACCTGTGGTAGACGGACCGGTGGTGGTTCTCCCCTTGACGCCTTTTTTACGGGACATAACTCTGAGGACGTAAGCTTAAATTCTGATGGACTGCACTATTATAACAATCCCGGACCGATTAAAAAAAGGTTTCAAGTTAGCTCCTTCTTTTTTGAAAAGTTGATTGGGCTAGTATCCTACTCCAAATGAAAGAGAGAGAAAAAAAAGAAGGTAGTTCACCCGTCCGTCATCATGGTCCTCTGCACGCGCCCTACATTTATTCGCTTTCTCGTGCCGTATGACAGTGTGTGTGTGTAGTGTGTGTGTGTGTGTGTGTGTGTGTGTGTGTGTGTGTGTGTGTGTGTGTGTGTGTGTGTGTGTGTGTGTTCGTGTGTGTGTGTGTGTGCGTGCGTGTGCTTGTGTGTCTTTGCATGCGTGTGTGTGTGCTCTGCGGATCACACAGCAGTTTCAAGGCAGCCAGAGGCAGTTCACGCCACGTGCTTCGTCAAACTCCACCTTATCGGCGCACGAGGAGCGCACAGGGCGAGCGTCGTGCGGATCCGGAGCCGTCATGGAGCTCGAGCTCATTAAAGAAATTACTTCGCCCCAAAATCGTAACAATAACTACAGCCAACGCTTGTCCCACATGGTACTCTAGCCACTACTACCTTTATCTCAAGATAGAGTCCCTTGTAACTTTATCAATGGTTGTCAATTGTAACTTATCGATACTTTTTATCGCACTACACCCGATCAACATGGCAACCGAATTATTAGTAAAAGAATAAATACGAAATGCTCAGAGGGCCGTCAGAGGGCCGTCTTCGCTTCCGGCTGTGATTGCTGCGTCCATTTCCGGTTGCAGGGCGAAGCACGTATCGATTGCAAGCTAGTGGTATCTTGCCCGATCCCTACGAAGGGTGTGTGGATCACAAGTGCCCGAATATACGCTGATGTTTGTGATTAGTGACTCCTTTAACTCCGTGTCTAATGGAGTTCGACAGGACTCTTGACTCTTTTTAACACGCCAACAGATAGAGTTCTTGTTGGATAAAGCACAAGACACACAGAGTGTTAGTAGTAGGCCTAGCCCACCTAATCATCAATGAAAAACCACAACAACCCGATTGCCTTTAAATGTACTCTAGCACTGCCAGAGTGGGGAGGATTTGAACGCATCACTGGAACGTGGCAGTAGTGGGCGCTCACTGTCCATGGTGCTGAAGACGGTCTTCTTCTTTGGGATATTGGGCTATGATTGAGATCTCAAACTCGGGATATTGCTTTCATCGCAAAATCTCCGTCTCGTCACGTGAATAAAAATAAATAAACTCCAATAAAAACAAATAGGCCTATATCCCGGCAAAAAGTGTATTTTTGGAGTGTTCAAGTCAAGAACACCATGCCAAGCTAATTTGTGCAGTACAGTCCAGATGTTCGGGTAATCATCGACTGCACCGAGGTGCAGTCGATGATTACCCGAACATCATCTTACAAGAACACAACAACCTTTAAGGCCTTGATTGGGATTGCCCCTTGTAGTGCTGTGACTTTTGTGTCAAGTCTCTTCACCGGCTCCATCTCCGACCCAGAGCTGACTGAACGAAGTGGACTGCTGGATTTACTGGAGCCAGGAGATGGCTGCATGGCAGACAAGGGTTTCACCATCGAGAAGCCACTAGCTGATCGTGGGGCAACGCTGATTATACCACCCTTCAAGATGACAGGTAGGCATGAAAGGAATGAACATTTCAAATTAAAACTTTGACCCAAATGTGACCATTAAGATATGTAGACAAATGTTTAAGATGGACTGAAGCACTCACAATTATATTACTAATTAATTTATCTCTAACCACTGCGCAGTTCACTGAAGAGGATGCTCTGAAAACACAAGCAATCGCTCGACTTCGAATCCTCGTAGAAAGAGCAATAGGCAGAGTCAAGGAATACCGCATCTGGGAACGCACTGTCCTTTCACCTTGTCTGCGACATTAATAAGACTAAACATTTTGTGCCCGAGTTCTGAAAAGTTGACCTACCTCCTCAGAATAACCTACTAAGAGCCCATTCTGTGATTAAACCATAGGTAGCACATCCTGTCAGGTAGGTGGTTTAAGAACAGTATGGGGTAATAGTAGGCCAATATTTTCAGAACACTAACAATCCCATTCTTCTTCACCTTGTCTGCGACAGTCAATCAGCTGTGGACCGTCTGCTGTGTGATGACCAACTTCCAGGGACCACTTGATTTAAAAGGCTACATCCCTGTTGAATAGTGTTTCTACTCAAACATGTACCTATAAATATAATATATAAATATTAAAACGAGAGGCACTGAACATTTGGAGTGGTCCCTTCATTTTTTCCCGGAGCTGTAATTTTGTACACTGAAAACATTGAATGACATGTATGTAATTGAACAAGAAGTCTTTCATCTATAATCAATTTTAAAGTCCAGTCAGTCCATCCTGAAAGTATTCAAAATAATGTTAATATATAATGTAGTAAATGATGTACTCAGAAAAAGGGAATGAATTAAATCCTTTTATTCTTTCAGTTCCTTTATTCATTCAGTTCATTTCACATTCATTTCACTTTCTGCTGAAGATACACATTCATATATGTACCAAAGAAGGCCCAATCCCATTTCTACCCCTTACCCCTTCCCATTCCCCCTCCCCCTTGTTTTGAAGGGGTAAGGGGAAGGGGTAAGGGGAAGGCATAAGGGGTCGAAATGGGATTGGGCCTATGGCCCAATCCCATTCCTACCACTTACCCCTTCAAAACAAGGGGGAGGGGTAAGGGGTAGAAATGGGATTGGGCCCAAGTCTACCTTATTTTTCATCTCTTATCATTTCATCCCTCCAGACTGAGCTGACTCCAAACTGACGTTAGCATAAGCCAACCTACCTAGCGTAAGCTAGCTAGCAGACACTCACATTCGTAGTCGATATATTTCTCGAAAAATAAACAATCCCTTGTCCAGTTTGGAGCGGGCTGTTATGGAGTGTTGTTCGGTAAGTCGGTGAACTTCAGAAAACGTGACTTTGGGTACATTTACCAGGGATGTCGTGAAAGTGAACTGCCGGTCCTCCATCATCAGTTCGCCAAGAGTGATGAGTGATTCACCGGATGTCACAGTGCACAAAGAACACCGAATGCGGAAGTACTACGTATCAGCGTGATAATCCCCCAGTTTGAGATCTCAATCATAGCCCAATATCCCAAGATAGCGAACCAATCGAATTGCGCCATTTTAGGAGGTTCACGTGTCGCATATTTTGTGTAGACCTTCAGCCCTTTAATCAGTAACAATTTGTATCTGTGTTCAGATTATAAAGTCTCCAACCGACACCCAACATATCGATCACTGTGTGGGTGTGTGTTAGTGTGTTTGTTTTGCTGTATGATGAGAAAGGGGCGTGTCCAAGTCGTCAACGGAGTTTACATATAAAGCGTTTTTTGTTAGTTTCATTCAATTTTTTGATCTTCAAAAGTGCTCCAAACTAGTCAGCTACAATCCCTTACTATGAATCTCTTAATAAACGATGAGGCTGGCCAGGCACTTAACATATCAGATGTGACATTTGTTTAAATGCCCACTAAATTCACGGAAAAGGATGAAGAAAACAGCCAAGAACAAACGTTAATTCCGTACATTTTATGTCGTAATGTAGCCTACTCAAGACCGCATGAAAATGTGATACCTTTTCCACACCACAAGGGGGCAATAGTAGTCAACGGAAGGGAGTCAAGGAATTACAATTCAAGTTCACTTCTATAGTAAACTAATTTGTAGATACATTGGTGCTTTCATGTGGCAAGAAAACATGAATATTTATCATTGATATGGAGCAACATTAGTGCATCCCAGATGGCCTGCGTTTGTGTATTATTTACTATTTTACATTGAAAAATAGTATTGAATAAATCCGTAGCTACAATAGAGGTTCAAAATTGTTTTATGAAAGATAAACATTTTGTCTTCTCATAACCATTAGGCAAGTGTTACTGAGAGGCATACATTTTAGGAATTCCTCAATTATATAATTTATATCTAGGCCTACATGCAAAAAATAACATTTATCTAATTTTTTTTAGAATTTTTGTCTCTCAAAAGGCCATGCACAAAATAGTTTACTGTTAATAAAAAAAGGCTTTTGTTTTGTCGAATAAAAAAATGTCTGACTTAAAATTATTCTTTAATATCATTATGAAGTTATAGTAATTATTCATCGTTATTACAACAATTTACTGAAAAATATATATATTCTGCCCCCTTTACTTTACTCTAACAGTGTGTAATTTCTCTCGGTGATTTGACCCCCCAAGGTCAGGAGTGCCTAGTGTGAGTCTGATGGTGAAGTCCGGGACAGCTCACACTCTCACCCCTGGACTCTGACATCCACACACACACACACACAAATGCAGAGCAGCTTTAGTTGTTGTTGGCGTGAGGGTACACTGCAGACCCTAAAGCCCACCCCCACCAGCCCCCCGGTCACCCCCTTCACCCCCACACACCCTCCCCGACAGCTGACATTCGTTCCGGGCCGAGCGCAGCTGCCCTGCCGCGGCAACAGCTGGGGAATTTTTGGAGGGAATATCAGGGTCCGACCGGGGATGAAGCTCTGGAAGCCATCCCTTGATTTCAAAAGAAATTAACAGCCTTGTCAAGATTGAGGAGCGAGCGTGGCGACCGCAGGCAGTGAAAGGCCAGCAGTGCCCACCCGTCAAAAGCCAACCCTGTTTATTCTGAACTTGAATTTGGTAGGTCCGACTTTCAGTGGATTCCGTTAATATGTATGTACGTGTCACTTTGACAGATGCAATGAATTGATACGTGGGCGTGTCTTGTTGCAGTGAGGCTGAGAAGCTTCAGAGCTTGTGTTCTGGATTAGTCAGGTGCTCGTCTGAGTTCACCGGACGGATGAGGTGCAAGTGAGTCTGAAGAGGAGGCATATGAGGCAGCGCCCGTCTCTGTGTGTGTGTGTGTGTGTGTGTGTGTGTGTGTGTGTGTGTGTGTGTGTGTGTGTGTGTGTGTGTGTGTGTGTGTGTGTGTGTGTGTGTGTGTGTGTGTGTGGTTTGGGTACACACCTCTCTTCGGGGTCCATGTGTGCTGTGCCACGCTCCC
>NC_082383.1:4402409-4403473 GCF_031168955.1 Gadus macrocephalus
CCATTAACAGGGTTGATGTTTCCTCCACCCCCTCCTCCACCTCCTCCTCCACCGCCTTCATCACTGACCCCAGGGATGTGTACCAGTTCATGGATGGATATCCTGTTCCTGGTCACGCTGTTTTCTTCCAGTTGCTACCAATAAATGGCCTGTTGGTCTCCATGTTATGTTCACAGTGTCGTCTTTCTAGAAGAGGATTCTTCGGCGACCGGAGGAGATGGGCTGCGCTTGGTTATGATTAACTTTTTCATCTCCACCAAAAAAGAAAAAGCCAGACCGCTTTGAATGAAGGATTTAGGGATTTCCAGAATTTCAAAAAGCAAAGGGCTGTGTTGACCCAATAGGACAAAAGGGGGGTAAAATGCGTTTAGTTAATAACGTGGGCTTCAGAACAGCTAACATAGTATGTACTCCCATTGAAAATGTGCACCTTTGTATTAGGGCATTCAAGGTCGGACAAGTGGACGCACTTTGCCACTATGACAGACACAGAGTTGAAACAGATGAGGGCTGTGTGTGTGTGTGAGTGTGTGTGTGTGTGTGTGTGTGTGTGTGTGTGTGTGTGTGTGTGTGTGTGTGTTTGCGTGTGTGTGTGTGTGTGTGTGTGTGTGTGTGTGTGTGTGGTGTGTGTGTGTGTGTGTGTGTGTGTGTGCGTGTGCATCGGCGCAAGCGTTTGTGCGTTTGAGTGTGTGCCAAGCCAGCAAGAAAACGCTGGCAATTTCTTTGAGACGTGGAGCCCCCCACCGCACTCCCCGGGGAATAGCCAAAATAAACCTCACATGTGCGTTCAGATCAGTACCCCCCGACACCAGCGAACGCAGAAACACATTGGGAGCGGAGGAGCGACAGAGAGGAGGAGGAGGAGGAGGAGGAGGAGGAGGAGGAGGAGGAGGGAGGAGGAGGGGGGGAGGCATGTGAGGTAGAGAGAAGAGGAAAGAGAGTTCTGTCGTTTCATTTTTGTTTTTGGTGTCTCCAACTGTTGGGCTATAAGCTGTCATCGAAGTCGGTTCTTGGAGGTTTACAGATGTCGATGGGGCGGGTGGGGAGCAGAGAATCCTAAATTG
>NC_082383.1:4411073-4419473 GCF_031168955.1 Gadus macrocephalus
ATTCACAATTGAGATTGCCAAGAAAACGTGAAAAGAAGAGATCAGCTGAATAAAAAAAAAAGGCTGAAGTGAAAGACTGTGGACAACTGTTAAGGGAACAGAACACTGGCAGATGTCATTATGTTTTGTTTAAGGCTCCTTTCTTTCTTTTTACTGTTTTACTTCCAGGCACTTCTTAGGATTCAGGAAAACTCTAAAACAACCCAAGGCTGAACGTTTTGGATGAAATAAACCACAGTGGTGTAGCCTATCCCTGAAGCCGTTGAGTTGCAGTCATTAAATTCACACGTGGCTACACCTGCAGTGTGACATTCGCGGCGTCTTTATTTAGCATCCCGTTGTCATGGCGTTTTAACACAGTCCGCTGAGGAAGGGAGCCTCATCTTAATGGTGACCAGCTCATCTCCTTCAAGATGTTTGGAGGTATGCTAGGCCTGCACTGTAGCATAGATTGGTTTCGAAAAGTATAATATAATCAATATCAAGTGTCCGTTCCAAGTTGATTCTAACTGATGTGTGGGTGCCAGAAATCGTTTAGGAATTATAATATTTTACAAGCAGGTGATTTGTTGATCCGAATTCCCTCGACAAGCGAAATGACCAATTGACAAATCATATACTTTAGTGAAATAAATGTTTTTCCCTATTTTCTCTTCTTTTCATTAAAAAACCCTTCCCCCCTACGAGCAGTCCCCTTCACATCACGAGCAGTCATTAAATCGACATTCAGCCTATTTTGAGAAACATATATAAAATATGTGAAAAAAATATATGCTTCCTAGTATTTTACTTTCCATTTCAGAAGCAGAAAACTGTTGACTTTAGCAGGATCAGAGCCTGCACAGGATCCAGGTTTTCCTCAGAATGGCCAACAGTTCTGCTCCCTTACCCAGCCCGCCCCCCCCGCCCCCCCTCCCCCCCCCCCCCCCAGCTGACCACTTCAATGTCACTCTGGGAACTATAGGCCTATATAGCCATGGCCTATAGAGGAAGTTCAGTGTTGGTTCTGTTCTGTCGCTGGGTTTTACTTGGCCTGGAAATCAAACAGCGCAAACATAAGAGACACCATAAAAGAAGAGGGGAAAAAAAGTATTTTATGTCTGGCAGGAAGAGAACAGGAAGTGGATGCAAAAATAATCGTAATGTATTCAGGAAGTTATTAGATAGCTAGGTTTATGTGTTTGCTATGTAGGCACACTGGAATAGTAATAGTTTGAGTTCTAGTTGAGTTGTCATCCAAACAAAGCTTAGTCAAATGATGAACGCAAATAAACAGATCACACAGGAATCAGTCAAACAATAATTTAGTTATTTGATATGTCGCCATGCAATCGTCCAGCCGATAAAGCACTTAATCCAAACATAAAGTACATAGTTGAAGCGGTAATCCCCACATGGTTGTTTTAACGAGAGGTCTTGGAAGAGACCGGTACATCAAGTGCGGTCCGTTCTGTGCAGTACTTTATGTCCTCTTAATTTCCCTTGCAAATCAGCATTACAGTTCTCACCGAGTTTTCCCGGTTCCCTCTCTTCCCGGAACAGCGCCCCAAACTCAGTCGAGGCTCATTAGGCAACAGGACAAGTCCACCACCAGGCGACTAATCCCGTTGTCTAGAGTGAGGCGAGGTCCTCCTCCATCTATCTGGGCTCGGCTAGTTTCCCCTGTGGGCTCGTAGGCTGCACCTCTAGAACTATAGCACCGCTCATCTTTTATCTGGAGCGATAGTGACAGTTGGAATGTATTCTGAAGCCCTAAGTCGTGAAGCTTACACACACAACCGCTAATATGTTTTATTACACTGTGAGAAGTGTTTTAATATCAGAGCCTGAGTGTGTGTCTGTTTGTGTGTGTGAGCGTTCTTTTATTGTGTGCGTGTTTGTGTGCGTGTGCGTGTGTATGTCTGTGTGTGTGTTTTTGTGTGCGTGTGCTTTTGTGTGTGTGTGTGTGTGTGTGTGTGTGTGTGTGTGTGTGTGTGTGTGTGTGTGTGTGTGTGTGTGTGTGTGTGTGTGTGTGTGTGTGTGCACATGTAGGTTTCTGTGGTTTGGCTCATCGTGTGCTTACACCTCTGCGAAACAGCGGACTTATCGACCTAATGACTTTGGGTTTAAGTCAATATCTTCGCCCTGTTCTTCAAAATGTTGCGCTAGCGACCCCCGCTGCGCTCGGCGTGTTTATAGGCAGCAATGGGCTCCGCTCTTGAGCGGTTAACCGTTCACAGTGAGCCTCCCTAGTCGGAGGCCAACCAGCGTTGCCAGATTCGGCCATATCTCCCGCCCAATCTGGCCCAATCTGGCAACACTGGAGCCAACCTCGGCCCGTCAGGCTCCGGGTTCCAGGGGAAAGCATCCGAAGGAGGACCCTCAAGTGCCTTCTTATTATTATGTTTTTGTGGTGCTTCACTTTTACTCACTCCTGTTCTTTCTCAAGAGTTCCTCCTGAAACTATTTGGCAAACGCTAGTGAAAAAAAAAAACAGAGACTTTGAAGGAGAAAAACAACAAGTTGTTCCTGAACCACCCACACCCCATCTGCCGCGGTATTATCTCCTCCTTTTTATTATCTACTGATTCGCTCCGCTCAGAGGGTTTATTCTGCAGTTTGTTCAATTTGGTGTCGCTTTTGTTGTCTTAGAAAATGTTTACTTTAGGTTGTTGTTGTTGTTGTTGTTTTGTTTGCGGAGAATTTGACAATGAAATGGATAATAAATCCCCCCCCCCCCCCCCCCCTCCTTCTATGTGCGTCTAATTTGTCCTTCAGGACCCTCTTAATGACTTGTCAGTTTCCCCCCCCTGCCCTGCCATTTTCGGTCCCAATTAATTCTTTTCGAGTTTGTCCGGATAAAGCGGAGACAATAGGGTCCCCTCCACCAGAAGCAGAATGAGTCATTAACATTCAGCAGTGCGTCCCGGCCTCTTGGCTCCCCCTCCGGCACGGCCGTGCACGGCTTCCCGGGCATGCACCCGGGCCGAGACCGACCCCAACGCTCCGTCCACTCGACCGGGAGGGAGACCCAGCGCTATCTGCCTGAATTCTGCTACTATTTATTTCGTTTACTTTTTAAAAACAGCACCAGCGTGATTCTGTTTTTTTATTTCGTTAATTTTTTTTCGTTATTTCCGAAGTTCCCCAATCAAATAGCCTAATTGACACACAACGCCAAGCCATAAACAGTGGACCTCCCGTTTGAGAACAGATGTTTTAGTGGAAATACGATGCTCCGATTTCTCGTAAAGATAGCAGCGGGGGATCAGTGTGGTGATCTTTGACCGTTTATGTTTTAATGTCAGAGTCAACGTTTGCCCCGAAGGGAGCGTGATGATGTTTCTGGATTTATTAGATAGCCTACCATATTCCTTGAGGTCCCTCTATTTATAATATGAGAATGAGCACCAATATCAAAACGAAAAAGATTCTAGACACATTTGTTTTTTAAAACCTGTGCCTCATTACTTAAATTATATAGGCCTAAAGCAGAAGTGTTCAAGTACTTTGCCAAGCTCGCAATGGATAAATTACCCATTTTGTTTGTCAGATGTTTAGAAGTCACTTAATATACCATTGCATCTTAATTAATATCTTTGAAATTGGCAACCCACTCAATGTAAGAATATTTTTATACCAAGGAATAATAATATGAGGCAAAGAACTTCAATATCAAGAAAATGTTTTATTTTATTTTACATTCACAAAAATGGCCAGAGAAAATGTATTAGCTGTGCGGGTAGGAATGAATCTGTAGTTAATAATTCAAAAAGAAAGTACATTCACAGCCTTTTTTGTTTTTTCAATTGTACACAATAAAAATATACAAAACACTGTGAAAACACTGAAGAGAAATCTGAGCACAGAGTTTTATAGCTTTCAAATCATAACATAAACGGTATCGAAACCAAAGAGTGTAAGGAATGATAACAAACAAAGTATATTATCAAAAGAACGTATCCGTGTCTGAATGTTGTGAAGAACTGAATGCAAGCGGCATGGGAATTTGTTAATTTAGAATTCATATCGCGGTACGGGCTGAAAAGCATTTAAAAGGCACAAATGACGTGGTTTTCTAAGGGAGACCGTGCAGGGAGTTGGCACTCGACTCAAGAGATGAAAGGGGGGGGAGAAAGGGAATCACACTCTCTTATTTAAACGCCTTCTTCTGGCGAAAAATTATCCTTTAATATTAAACTTCTCACTCCAAGTTCCTCGTCCATTAGAGCAAAAGGGGTTTTACTGTGTGAGAAGTTGTGATGCAACGTGATACAGGCTTAGAGAGCACCTCTTTTATCCCTTCCCCTTTCTTGCAGAGACACATCACATACATACAAATATAAAACCACAAATCACATGGCACACACACACACTTGCAAAATCCCATATGCACACTCTCAAACACGTACACACACATGAAAAATCCCCCACACACATATACACAATCCAAAATCACACATAGACACACGCACACACACGCACGCACGCACACACGCACACACACACACACATCCATGTGTCGTTGTTTCTGCATCCTTGCAAACAGGAGACCCAGCTGACATGTCACTCAGTGCGCTCGGTGTTATCTTACCCCATTTCCTTTAACCCCCCCATCATGACTAATCGCAATTCGCCAAGCATAGCTTTCTGACACCTGTTGTGTCCGGCATCGGTCCTCCCGCAAACATACCCCGGAACAGGGCTGACCTCTTGTGAATGGTGGTGAAACGGAACGATATCGAACCGCAACCCCTTCGTACCCTCTCTGTACCTCACTGCCCGATCCATCCATCCATGTCGAGTTGTCTGGTTTTTCTTTATCATTCGTGACAAAAACAATAATGTAAATAACCACGCCCACATTATATGTGTATACTTAAGAAAAAACAGAAATGGTAAGAAATAAAGTACTGAACATAAATACATTTAAGACTTCTAAGCCAAGTGACACTTAAAGATTCAAAATGAGCCATTGAGTTATGCCGTATGATGTTGTCGCTGCCAGATCTTTTAGAATGTAGTTATGGCCATTATCACCGAGACGCAAATTGTCTTAATTGGGCCTGGGCACCTTACCCGATGGAGCTGAATCTCCATCTGTTTGTCAACGGATTCAGGCCAACAATTTCTTCCTCCTAGAAAAACTCTTTGACAGGCCTTTGCTTTTTGCCTCAAGTGTGCAATCACGAGCACACACACACACACACACATGTTGTGTGCACGCACAGCAACACGCGCACGCACAATCGACACGTGCGATACGAAACTGGAACGAAGGTAGGCGGAGGCAATATGTCCTCACGGAGGAGTTTGACTTGCCAGCCACACGTTTCATCACTGTGTAAAACGTCCATCGCCGTGTGGTTTCTGCGTGTGTTTGTTTTAGAGTTCTTCTTCGTCACACGGATACACTTTGTATAAAATCAGCAGGCACTTTTATGTCATTTGTTTTGCTTTTGTTTGTCGGGTCGTGCAGCCGCGAGCGCCACCTTCCTCTCTCTCTCTCTGCTGCCTTCCTGTTATAGTAGTGCATTATCTTCTTGAACGGAGTCTCAGTGCTCTGGGGGGGGGGGGGGGAGGTGCACCCAGGGACACCGCCTAATCCCCTCCCCCTCCCCACTCCAGCCGGTTAGGGTCTGGACAGGGTGGTGTAAACGGGCTGGTCCCAGCCGGAGCCGGACGGGCTGTGGGCGGGGGCCATGGACAGGCTGTTGAGGATGGGACTCCCGTAGGCCCGCCGGGAGGAGTGGAAGTAGGGGTACTGGTAGAGGCCGGAGGCATACCCCGAGTACGGGCTGTAGTAGCTGGAGCCCTGCAGGTCCGTATAGTCACACTGGGGGGGGCTGGAGAAGGCGGCCGGGGGGGCGGGCGCCGCGGAGGAAGAGGAGGAGGAGGAGGAGGAGGAGGAGGAGACGCAGGCCTGGCCGCTGAAGGGGCCGTACTCGGGTTGGGACGGGGAGCTGTGGGAGTGCTCGCTGTAGTGGCTCGGGCTCAGCTGCTCCGTCTTGATGTGGGCGCGGTGGAGCCCCGCCTCTCCCCCCGGGGACGGGGGCGTCGGCATCCCGCCGCCGCCGCCGCCGCCGCCGCCGCTGCCGCTCCCCGCGCCGCCGGGCGTGGCCGGGGCGGCCTTGCGGCTCCACGCCGGGCCGCCGTGGCCGAGGTGACCGTACGGGGACTGGTAGGAGCCGCCTCCGCACAGCCCCGTGGGCCCGGGGCCCTGGTGGGGGTGGTGCGGGTGGTGGTGGTGGTGGTGGTGGTGGTGGTCCAGGGACAGCATGGCGGAGGAGGCGGCGGCGGCGTGGCCGTTGAGCGGCAGGTACTGATCGAACTCGTGCACGTCGAAGGCCTCCATGTTGCTGATGACGTCGGTGCTGAGCTCAGAGATGTCCACGTTGCTGAAGTCGATGTTCTGCCGGCCGCCCTCCATCAGCCGCCGGCCCTCGGGCTTCATGTCCGGCTTGGCGCCTGGGTGGTGCAGGTCCGTCTTGGGGGTGGTGGGCGGGGTCGGGGGGCCGTGGGGCTGGCCTGGTGGAGGAGGAGGAGGAGGAGGAGGAGGAGGAGGAGGAGGAGGAGGAGGAGGAGGAGGAGGAGAGTTGAAATAACACACGACAACAAAGGCGATCATTCAGCCAAACATAAGATGCAAAACCCCCGAAGCTTCCCTGAACTACAATAACATCCACCAGCGCTGTGCCTTTGTGGTACACAATATATTAATACATAATCTATAACAAATCGAACCAGTAGCAATAACAACGTAACGCCGATAGGTAACGTCGTGTTCCAGACGCATCATCCAGCATTGCTTTTATTGCGGTACACGATATATTAACACAAAATAAGTGATCCATCAAATCGATAGTAATGATGACGGGATGCCGGTGGGTCATGTCATCACGGCCGTCACGTACCTGTGTGGTCGGGGTGGTGCCGGCCGTCGCTCATGCCCGCCAGCCCCCCCAGACCGGGCTCAGCCTTGTACATCTGGTGGGCCAGGTCGCCCGAGTCGGAGTCCCCCTGCCCCGGCTTCACGTTCTTCCGCCGGCGGGGCTGGTACTTGTAGTCGGGGTGGTCCTTCTTGTGCTGCACCCGGAGGCGCTCGGCTTCCTCCACGAACGGCCGCTTCTCGTTCTCAGAGAGCAGGCTGAGAGAGAGAGAGAGAGAGAGAGAGAGAGAGAGAGAGAGAGAGAGAGAGAGAGAGAGAGAGAGAGAGAGAGAGAGGTTAGGTTTTAACACAGCTGATAGATGTAGAGAACTATATGCTTAAACGCAGCCGTGGATGAGTTTATGCATGCATATATACATGCATTTATACATGCATACATACGTACAAACATGCATGCATATACATGCATTGATAAGTACATACAAACGTATGCTTACATACATGGATATATTCATACAAACATAGATGGGTAAATGATTACATACATAGATAAGTACATACATACATACATACATACATAAAACCATGCATATATACATAAATACATACATTCGTACATACAAAGGAAGTTGCAGTCATAGTGTTTGCGTTTTTTTTGCCAACAATACAGCAACAATGCTCAAAAACGCACCAAGTTATTTGTTTTATAATTGATTGTATGTATTCTCTTGGAAACTAATTGACAAACTAATACTAGTACAACTAATTAACGTAATTATGAATCGGCCTATCAATTCGCCCAAACTCTGCAGAACTCCAGATCCGCAGATATTTATTCGGTTCGAAGGACACCTTCTCATTATTACCAGACAAATAATAAGAGACTCACCGCCAAAGTTTCCCCAGGGTCTTGCTGAGCTCGGCGTTGTGCAGGTGGGGATACTGATCCGCTAACTTTCGGCGCGCCGCCTGAGCCCACACCATGAACGCGTTCATGGGTCTCTTCACGTGGGGCTTCATCTTCAGCGAGCCGTTCCCTCGGACGGGCATGGGCACCAAGGACCAGTCGTATCCCTTGAGCACCTGAGAAACCGCGTCCCGTATGCAGGCTGGGAAGCGGTCGTCTTCCTCCGGGTCAAGCTTCTTGCCCATGCCGGAGAGCAGCGATCCCTGGCCGTCGGAGCCAGTCGGGGAGGACGGAGCGTCCGAGTCCGACTCGTCCTGAGACATGGAGCAGTTGGAGCCCGAAGGGCTGCACGGCGGCTCGTGGACAGCCTTGTCATGCTCATCCGTCATTTTTAACATTTCCTTTTTTTTTTGATAACAGATGAAATTCCCCCCAAAAAGATGATATTGTTCTTTGGATCCCTTCCCTCCGTTGAAAGTCTATTTAAATGGAGAACGCGCTTTTTACGCACGCTTTGTCATGCTTACTCCTTCAACATATTTAAGAAAAAGCGTGCTCCTCTATTTTCCTAAAGCTTGTTTGTTTTTCCTGCTGTCTTGTTTCCTTATACTGGCATGAGTTGTGG
>NC_082383.1:4419573-4427073 GCF_031168955.1 Gadus macrocephalus
AAGAACTATAGGTAAATGTAAGCTACATGGTAAGAAAGCGCTTCACCAAAGTGGTAATAAAGGCGTTGGCCTTCTAGACCACCATTAGTGTGTGTATCTCTGTGGACACACCTGGGTCTCTCGGTGACCTACAGGCTATGCCATTGGTTTCACTATAAAGAGGTCATACCCGTGTCAAGTGTCCACAATGTCCGTTAACCTATAGAGGCTGTTTGTTTGTTCTGTAACGGCGAGGACCTCAGTGAAAATAGTTCAATGGTGTTTTTACTTCAGCCGGAGCCCAGTCCTTCCTAGAAGTCTTATTAGATCACTTTGATTCTCAAAGCGTTGTATTTCTTTAGGGGTGACTCACAGGCGATGGCGATGCACTGCACCACGTGTACTTTAATTTAATTAAAAAGGGGGCGGAGTCCCAGTTGTAGGGGAAGATAATTAACACCTCAGGTCACGAAGTCGTGAAGATAAACCTTAAAGATCATTGCAAAGGTCAAAAGGAAAGTAATTGTATTAAGTGTACTATCAAACTGAGAAATTGTTGAAATATAATCACGCTGAGAACAAACAAACAACATTTTCCCCATTATATTTAGACTCTGGTGTCCATATTCGATTGATAATGGTGGGTGTGCGTGCGTGGGTGCAGCCTGTGTTATGACCTGCCTCAGAATATGATGGTTAGCAGGTGTTGGCTATGTGATAACACCAAGGCTGTGAAATATTGTCCAACAGTCATGTTGGTCGACATCACAACTTCAGCTCAGATAGTGTGTGTGTGTGTGTGTGTGTGTGTGTGTGTGTGTGTGTGTGTGTGTGTGTGTGTGTGTGTGTGTGTGTGTGTGTGTGTGTGTGTGTGTGTGGGTCACATCAATACAATTGTGTGCTTAAGCTTTAAATAACGAAAAAGTGCACCACAGATATCGATATTATATATTATATTATCACGTATCTGCTTTAAGGAGAGGTGAAGAGAAGGCAGCATCGTAAATTGTAAAAGTATGTGTGGAACAAACCCACGTCAACAAGGGTAAGGATGAACCTGGACTGGACAGAATTCCTCATGTCTTTCCAGGAAACGCTTGTTAATTCACCTGGCATCAATGTAATGCAAGACATGTCTAAACATTGATCACTTCATACCACAAGGATGCAGCATAGAGCCTTTCATATTTTCCTGAAAGATAACTGTTAGCGATAAAAAATTTAGTTGATGCTTTTATCCAAATTGTCTTCTAGTCATTTTTATTCAGCTGATTAATGTCATTCCTTTTTTGCTAGATTGATTTGACAACTCACTATTCGACGACTCAACATCAACCATGAGGGTTGCATCCCACATGTGCAGTACATTCCCAATTAAAAGAGGATCAAGGATTACACCAAAAAGTCCCAGCACCCTTTTCCACTGTGTTCCCTGGTGTAGCTAATAAACAGGTAGACCGACCACTGTTGTTGGATCCGGAGCCCAAACCCTTTTGTGCTGAGAGTGAAGCCCACTCACCACCCTCCTCTCTCCCCCTAGACTGTAGGGTGCGTCTGCAGACTCTGCACATCATTGACATTGCACAGCGCAGGCAAAGACAGTGAGGCTGCCTCCACGCACACATACTGTTCCACGGACCAAAACGTCCCCTGTACTCTGTGACAGTACAGGAGATATGGATGAGTCTGACACCGCAGAGTCTGGCAGACATACAGAGGGAATCAGGGGAGGCAGGAGATCATTTTACTCACAGCGGGATGCCCTGCTGGGAGTAAAACAACACAAAGGGAAAAACATTTGCACAAAGGAACAAACATGCACAGAAGGACTGGGAGGAGGAACAGTAAGAACCAGGGCCTAACGTCTCTCTCACACACACACACACACACACACACACACACACACACACACACACACACACACACACACACACACACACAAAACAATATCTTTATGTTTTTAAAGGTCATTCAGTTTTATTGTAACCGTTGATGAAAACATTGCACAGATCATGTTCCTCTCTTAATGATGGACTGTGTTCATGCTGCTCCATGCTGCCACGTAGGAGAACTCGTTGAGTGTGTGTTTTGATGGCTAGTTAAACCTGTGCACATTGATTGCTCAATGTAGATCAGGATATGCAGCCTCAACCAGCCCCAGATTCCAAGTAGTCTGACTCGGGCTAGGTGAGGCTGCTTGAACCAGCCATCAACCACACACACTCACAACATGTCCCCTACACCTAATTGAGGCAGAGGTAGATCCCCAGCCGTTTGGAGAGGCCCCACATTGGGCACCAGTGTAGCAATGTCCACCGCTGTACACCACCTAGTCGGCTACCACACTCCACCTAGATGACTTTTACTGGGCTGCCCTCCACCTGAACAAGGAGATAGGGCGGTTGTGTTGAAAGCCAGTTTATTGTGCGGTTTGCAATTAATGATACATGGCGCTTCTGCTCCATGTTGCCATGCAGGAGATCTCTCTGGGTGTGTGACGTGCAGATGGCTGGTTGAACCTGTTGCCCTCCTGATTGCTCAATGTGCAACGGCGGATCAGCCTCACCCAGCCCAAGAGTCCAATCAGTCTGACTCAAGCCAGGTGAGGCTGCTTAAACCAGCCCATCATCCACAGACAGTCTTTAGCTGTGTTCGAAATCGTTCCCTATCCACTCACTCACTATTCCCTATATAGTGTCCATGATATAGTGCACTATTTAGGGAACGAACAAACGAGAATTCGGACACTACGCTTAAGATTTCTAAACGTCATTTGCGTCAGTAAATGCGCCGGGTATTTGTGTGACACATTTGTTTTTGACAAGCGGAGCCGACAGTCATGTGCAAGCACGGACGTAATTTGGGGGGGGGGACACAGGGGACATGTCCCCTGCGCTTTTTCAAAAGGCCGTTCTGGTCCCCTGCAGTTTTCACCGTCCGGAAACCATGTTACGCTATGGTAAACAGAGACTCGTCAGGCACTAGGACCAAGCGGAAACGGCCGCTCGAGCTGAAGCCAGTTTGCTTTCGTTTAGACCTGCCCACAAGCTCCTCCATTGGCTCTGCATTCCTTGTGTGATTGGCCGTCCCCGCTGTCACTCCATCAGGTTATAAACAGCACCAGTACGCACACCGGTCTGCCAGTTGGGGAGGAGGCCGTGTTAATCTTCCGCTGTAAGTTGGGCGTTTGTTCTGCCTGGGCCACGTCAGCTGGAACTGTGTTACATTCATTTTAAATAAATTTGATCACTTGACTACTTACACTGAATTATGGACATTTTATTCAATTTCTCCCCACCTGTGATATTCCTGCCAGTTTGACCTGCCCACCACTGGGTAGTGCTATGTAAATGAGGTCTGTTTACCATATATTCCAAAAATAAGTGTAAAATTGGTGCTACTGAGATGGAGTGAAGTTGACTAACAAGGTGAAACACAGAATTGGGTGATAATGTTTTGCTACATGCTACAACCAGACAAACCAAAAAAGGGAACAGCAAACTTAAAAGTAGCAACAGAAAACTAGAAGAACTACTATAAAAAATATTTGTGTCCCCCCCACCTCTGAAATCAAAGTTTCGTCACTGTGTGCAAGTATGCAAATTAGCCATGTGCGACAAACAGAAGATAGACGCAATGAACTGATTGTTGTGCATTGTTGTGGATATGTAGGCTGTTTAGTTGTGGTTGTTTGTGGTCTTAGTGAAACAGTCTTGCCTTGGAGTTGGAGAAGTTTGACTGATTGTGTGAATGTGCGAGAGAGAGCGCACCTGCCGTGGTGATGTTGGGCTTGTAATGGGCTTATATGTGATCAATGATGTATCTGTCTGATCGTATTAGCTGTAGATGGATGGTTAAATAATGTCACAAGATCGGTCATACTGCAGGCTCTCATTTGCAAATGCACTGATTGTGTGCCCGTCTCCGATATAGGCTACAGCTGGCATTTATTCAGTTCATGTTCTTCTGAGTGCGCAAGAACGGTGCCAATTATTGTCGTGTTTGCGGGACTCTCTAAATCGACGCCACTTCGACCTGGGCGGGACTTTACGTCCTACGTCACTCGCTATGGGTGTGCATGTGTGCGCGTAGCCGTTTGTCTCAGGGATCTGTGCACGAACTCCCTTGCACTACAGGATTACGAGCGTCAGTGTCGTACGCGATGGAGGGTGGGTGACATTCCTACAGTCTGTGATGATAGGCTATATTTCTACAAATGACATGACGAAACAACACGAACTAAGCTAACATTAGAGTAGCCATACCAGATAACGCCATACCAGCTAACCCTAACTATTTATATTAAACTCTGAACCACTTTGCAACAGGCAACTGTGTGTTGGTGTGTCTTATTGCTTCCCACGTCTGCGTCTGCATCTTTCCCACTCCTGGCTAATAGTTTCAGCTTTTGTACTGTATATCAGAAATGATCACCCTGTACCACACTGCTGACTTGTTGATGTTTTGTGAGCACTCAGGCATTTCTCTAGGTATCTTAAGTTTCCTACTGGAGTCATCAAAACTTTGAACTTTGTTGCGCACACATGCACACCCTGACACCCATAGCGAGTGACGTAGGACGTAAAGTCCCGCCCAGGTCGAAGTGGCGTCGATTTAGAGAGTCCCTCGTGTTTGCATTGTAATGCACAACTTTGCCCCTCCCTGTTATAAAATAACGCGCATCGCAACAACTTTAGCCAATGCAGGCTCCTATTGCTTTACCAGTGTGTTTAAAGTGTGTGTGTGTGTGTGTGTGTGTGTGTGTGTGTGTGTGTGTGTGTGTGTGTGTGTGTGTGTGTGTGTGTGTGTGTGTGTTGTCATGTAGGCTATAGATATAGATTGATTGTCTTGGCTTGCTTGCATCCATGAAATATTGTAACGTCAAATAGAAACACTACCTTTAACAACTTGCTCTACACACACACACACACACACACACACACACACACACACACCAGGGCCCGACCGATATTGATTTTTGAGTGCCGATGCCGATTATTTTCAGAGAAAAATTACGATTCCGATTTAATCGGCCGATTAAAAAAAAAAAAAAAAACATATAAAACATAGTTTTTGATACCTTAAATATACTTTAAACACTTTTGACGAATATGTGAATTGAATGCAGAACCTTTGAGTGTTTTAGAATACATTTACAGTCAAAAATGAGTGTAATGTAAAATGTAAAATAAATAACTAACTCCCAATGTGCTGCGCTCGTGAGCAGTGACTAACACGTGCGTGCTGAGCAGTATGGTCTCACCGTTAGAGTCTACAGTATAACAAATTAACATGGCCTGGGACCTAAAGAAAAACAGGCACAACATGCTCAAACAACGCGTCTTGTGTACATTGGTGAGGTGAGCGCGCAGCTGCCTGAGCGAGCGTGCTTTCATGTTGTACGGTAAAATTCAATCTCCTCTTTTTTACTCCAGCTAAAGTTGTTAGTTAGCAAGGCGAGTAGGAGCGCAATCTGCAGGATACTAATCGCAATAACATTTATAAAAAAATAAATAAAAATAAATAAATAAAAAAAAAATCGGTTGTAATCGGCGTCTTTTTGGCCGATGCCGATTATTTTCAAAAAGGCTATAATCGGCCGATTAAATCGGCAGGCCGATAAATCGGTCGGGCCCTAACACACACACACACACACACACACACACACACACACACACACACACACACACACACACACACACACACACACACACACACACACACACACACACACACTCTCCGACCACATGTCACAAGATCGGTCATGCTGCAGGCTCTCATTTGCAAATGCACTGATTGTGTGCCCGTCTCCGATATGCTATATACCTGGCATTTATTCAGTTCATGTTCATGTTATGTAATGTTATGGCCTAGCTGGCTACTGCATATCGAGAACAATCTGGGGATGAGGACATCCCCGAATATTGTCGGGTATTTCGCACACTGCCATCTCAATATATAGCCTAACATATACAAATATATCACTGTACTAGACACAAATGTATTTTCCACTAGCTAATGGTGGTCATTACATTGTAGTGAAACTAGTAAAGACAACACAGCTTTATGTTACAGCGAAACATCGAGGCACTGCAGCTCTGATTGGTTAGACAGCCTTCAAACTTAGTGGTCAAGCAAAGAAGAGGGAGGGGCTCGTTCTGCATACCTAATAGCCGGAGTGAATAACTAATAGCCGGAGTGAATGACTAATAGCCGGAGTGAATGACTGTTTGGCTGGAGCAATGAACTGTCAGCGCATTTAATGAATCATACCTCACTGAATACCACTGATTTTCATGCGGTTTTTTGTCATACGTGTAGCTATGATAAAGGCCACATGGTTTGGCGTGTTTTATTATTCAATACTAATTATACCAATAGTACGGTAATGTTAAATCTTGCTTGTGAAAAGTAATCCCCCGATTCCTATTATGGATTGTCCTCCGATTTGAGCAGGAATACGCTGAACAACAGCCCGGCATCCTGTTTCTGCTGCTGTTGCTGCTCCCGGTTGACCACTCCAAGATGGCGGCCGTATTTCTCGCGTCCCAGCAGCCAATGCTCCGTCTATCTATAAGATGTCTATGGTATGTACCCTATTTTAAGTCCACTATATAGTGCCCTATATGGTGGATAACTGAGAATTCGAACACCCTACAAAATGGCGTGCACCCTATTTAGTGCACTACATCCATGATAGGGAACGATTTCGAACACAGCTTTTGTGTCAACTTAACAATGGCGTAACATGTAGGTCAGAGTCAACGCCAAACCTCAAAGGGAAACTGTGCTTGAGGATGGAATCAGTGGTGCCATGCCATGCCTTGGAGAGTTCATCTTAAGTTTAACTGAGGCTCAGCGACCCTTCATCCTCCAATCGTACCAGACGGTCATAACGAGAGTGATGACCAAGAGAGGGGGGGGGGGGGGGGGGGGGAGGGGGTGTCCTTGATCAGTCTTTGTTTCCATGCAGACATGGTCCTCGGGCCGCGTTGTGTTGCGTGGGAGGTGCCGTCCCAGAACAGTATGTACGTCTGTGACACTGGCACGGAGAGGGAGGGGCAAGATATCATTACACTGTGGTGATGTCATTACATGTCTTCATGATGATGTGATGTGAATTGCTTTGCAACGCTTTAAAGGGACTCTTACCTTTGTTGCATTTTTACACTTTTTTTGGATAAGGTTAAATTGGTATTAATAAGGTAATAACACTCTAATATGCAAGACAGACCCACCAGGAGTAAAAACAAACAATTATTTTACTCTCATAATATTTAGTGAAAACTTCAACCAATAAAATTCTTCGGACCGAATGACCTTATTGGCCGACAGACCTGTCTGTTTGCTGCATGGATATATAAGGTTTTCCGTCTGCTGTAATTCTCAAATGCAACAAAGGTGAGAGTCCCTTTAAGTGCCGTATGTATATATATGTATATCTATATATAAAGAAGGCCCAACAGACTACAGCTGTTTATAAACTAAACCTTAAGACTTATCTTTTAAAAAAAGCCTTAA
>NC_082383.1:4432073-4522073 GCF_031168955.1 Gadus macrocephalus
GGAACTCTCATCAGTTGGCTGTGATTCAACCCCATCCAGCCTGCAGTATTAACACAACTCACCGCAACATCATCGACATCATCGAAATCAACTGGCTTTCCTGGTCTGGCAATAATGAGGAAGTACGGCTTTTAATGTGAACAATTGCTACAAGCCTTTCAATGTGCACAAATATTATCGATACATGCCTTTCAATGTTTACAATTAGCTGCTACATGCCTTTCAAGAGGCACTCCAACTATATAATCAGCCTTCCAATGCACAATTACTATAGATACATTCCTTTAAATAGGCACACTGCATTTCAACGGGCATAACTCCAATAGACATTACTTTTAATATGCACATTTACTTTACAATAAGGGCAAGTTCATTAAACATCGATTGACATCAGTTAAATTTGTAATAGTTAATTAACAGTTAACTGATGGTCTTGTAATCATGTAGGTTTAAAGGCTTATGTTGTGATTTCTTTAAATTTGCGTTTTCCAGTCTTAACTTAAGTTTTAACCTAAGATTTAGATTCATTCATTCATTTTTTTAAATGAATGGATGAATGACTGGACGATTCATGTGTCCAACTCCATGCAGTTCATGCTGATCCTGTGTTTTCAATTGTGTAACAGTAATAACGAGTGATTATGTTCACCGGTGGGTGTGAGTGATTTTTTCGTGTGCCTCAACCCATTACCGATTCTGAGGATTTATTATAGTAATAAAGTATAATCAAGCAGAAACCTCCCTTTCCAGCTCCATCTTCTGTACTTGAATACAACATTTCTTCGTGATAATTATTCCTACTATTTGTCAAAAGTTCATTGAGTTCACTGGTCAAATTTATAACCACAGAGAACCTTTCGAGTTTCATAGATATACATTCAGGTGTACACAACAGTGCCTTCCTAGCAGTTGGTACCTGGTATCCATCTCACCGCTTCATAAACATGCTGCAGCCCTAAGCCTGGCTGAGCCTGGTCAAATGAGGATATGGGCAGAGGAAACCTGATATTTATGTATAATTACGATGATCTGCACGAAGGGCCAGGCAGTGCATGGTTAATGAACATTGAAACAACCTCCATATATTTATTGTGTGTGTGTGTGTGTGTGTGTGTGTGTGTGTGTGTGTGTGTGTGTGTGTGTGTGTGTGTGTGTGTGTGTGTGTGTGTGTGTGTGTGTGTGTGTGTGTGTGTTGACTTTCACATTCGTAGAAAGTCCATTCACTTCTCTGCAGTCTATCGAGAAGGCTCTAGTGGAAAGTGTTTTATTAATGCATCCCAATCCTGGCAGGCCCAATCATAGATAATTGTAGGCATGTTACTTCAGTGGTGCTGACCCAGCCAGACCCCAAACCCGTGGGCAGCTGCTCTTTAACGGTAATGGCTTGTTCCAGGTCCTGGGGTTTCAATCCAGCAGTCCTTGGAGGCACAAATTGCGAGAAATGTTCTCCTGTTCCTTTGGCCATGTTCTTCCACGACACGCTGTCTCGCTTGAAAAAAGAAGCGCTAAGGAAAAAGTGGAAAATGAAACATTAAGCTAAAAATCACAAAAGTCACATGGTTTGGTTTTTTCATGCTTCTCTTTCCTCAAATCGCATGAATGTTTCGAAGCTCCTTTTTCATTTCATCCTGTTTCTCCTGTTTGTATTCGAGTGTAGGCCTATAATACATAACTCTGATAATATATATATTGATATGAATGTATTATTGTAGGTAGATGTATAAATACACTATGGTTGTTAGTAGTGCAGTGTATTGTGTCCTTGATTGCAGTGTCAGTGATTCATACACGGTGTGGCCTTGGAGTCTGAGCTCTATGTGGGCCAGAGGAAGGGCATGTAGGCAGGGGGACGTTTAGAGACGGCCTCCCCCTCCTACCACCGCTCCGCTCAGCTTGACTTTTATCTTGTCTTAAACCTTATCTCCGCCCGTCTGCTGTATGCGCCGTATCCCAAAACCATCGGGCCCGCCGTTTTAAAGGGGCAGTGTGTTGAATCTAGTGCCGCCTTGGGACGGACTTGGACCTGGAAATGGAATGTAACATTCATAAGTATGTTTTAATCAGTGTATAATCACATGAACATGATCACTGTGGTGTTAAACTATAAGTGTTCAAAAAACAAAAGAAAGTTGGCATCCAGGACGAAACTGTTGCAACATGAATAGACTCCATCGTGCTTTTTACAACAACCTATATTCATATCCCCCAGTGCGAGTTAACATTCGCTTGATAGCGCCTGTCACTATCAAGATGATTGATCCGTACCTATAGCAGCCAGCCATAATTATAAGTCTATGAATGCAGTTTACCACTATGGATCCAGTAGGAGGACTGTGTGTAAGAAACATGAATAGGATGCTACCTCTGCCATGTCCTACGACATGTACAGTCACCATGGTGACTATGACGACAATTTCTGATTTCTTGCAAAACGGAAATAGCTCCTGGCATCTGCAGGCCAGTACAGGTCCCCACAGTCATTGGAAAGGAAGGAAATCACCTGTTACCAATCAATTATGATCATCATCTTTCCTCTTTGGGACATAAGGCTTCAATGAGCACTCTTCATCGAATCGGTCCCTAGCAGCATGTTGGGCCTCTCCCCATGACAGGTCGATCTGTTCCAGCTCTTGTAAGGTAAGGTAAGGTACGTTTATACAAAAGATAGATGATAATAACAATAATAAAAACATAAAATAAAAAATACAATCAAAAAGGCAAGTGTAAGCATAAATAATCATAGTGTGAAAATACAAACACATAAATATATAAAGCAAGAAATCAGAGGGAGGTTAATGTGCAGATAGGCATACATTTAAAAATAGGTTAAAGGGCATACAACAGATTGTAAGTCGGCAGTTAGCAATAGGCAATCAAAAGGCAATTCTTGTATCATAGTTCTGCACCAGGTTGTTTTTGGCCTCCTAGGTTTTCTTTTGTCTGCTGGTGTCCACCACTAAATTATACTACTACTAAATTATACACACTGGACCTTTAAGTGCTCTTTAAGGAACTATTAAGAAATTAGGAAAAGGTGTTCACTAAATGGCATAATACAGCATCATCACAGAGGTCAAAAAGTAGAAGGGCAAAAACAGGCATAGCTCATTAAGTTAATTATCTGTCATGCCGGTGTCCATAATTAACGTCATGTGAATCACCTTTGCATGGACCTAGTCTAACGCCTGGGATACAGAACTATCAGACGGCTGCTTGTAGAGAACAAGGTGTATGATAATGTGGAGCTTCTGCCTATTGTGGGACTTTCTCTGATTTATGGCTTACAGAAATATTGAACCATTCATCATATTTTACTCAGGTTTTTTTAAATGCTTTAGCAACTATTATGTAGAAATAATAGTCTGTCGAATGATATACAATCATTAGGTTACTTATAATTAATGATTAATTAATGATTTAATAATTAGCCTTAGGATGTGCTACCATGTAAAATGTTGTTCTTGAGAAAGGCACATATCCAGTGGTACCTGAGAAGCTAAAACCTTCAGGACAACACCGATCTGGGTGATCTAACCATCCCGGCTGATTCTCCTGCCTTGCTAAAAACATCCATTCCCTACATAATTTCTCCTTTTAAAGGAGGTTTTTTAGAATCCTCATTAAGTCTCAGAACATCTTATTGCATTTTCCTTCTATTTGTGTAGCTCTTGTTTGTCGGGAAAACAGACACATTTAGCTTTACAGTTGATTAAAGTGATTACATGTTTGGCGGCGATGGCGTAGGCCGCGGCAATCAGGTTTATCTAGAAGGGGCCCTATCCTCTTCGTCTATATTTATCAACCTAGCAGACATCTATTTGCGCCATAATTGATAAAGGAATACACATTTATGTAATTATATATAATGTTAAAAAAAATATGCCTTGATGTAAAGTGAAGACGATTTGGTGGCCTGCAAGTCAGCCATCAAGTGACATGATTCTGGTTCTAAGACCAATGGGGTCATTCAGCCATGTACCCCTTCATCACAGCGAACCCCTCCGCTAAACATGACATGATTTATCTTTACAGGCACTTCCCCTGGAACCTCTTCAGGTGCCGCCTGGGTTCATGTACCCCCTAGGCTAGGGTGAGTGTACCCCCCCTGGACTCGTGTAGCCCCTGTGGTGATTGTACCCCCCTGGGATCATGAACCCCCTGGGGTCACAGGTGTACGTACCCCCTCACTCCTCACACTCAGAACAGACAAACCCCATGACCTAGCGTGGCGCGTTGCCCCTTATGTAGACAGAGCCGGAACGACTCCGTCCAACAAGGTCAGCGGAGACCTTTGGGAGGATCTGTCGCGTGTCTTCCGGGGACAGCAAATCCCCCAAGGGAATCGCTGCCTTGCTCATTAGGCTAATGCGGGGCTAGCCCCTCTGACAACAACACAAGCCCACCGTTACCACAGGTGCCTTGCCCCAGACCATCCGGTCTCTGGATACCCGATCATCATATTCATTGCCTTTACAAATCCTTTGAGTGCACTGGAGGATGGCGTTATAACTGCTGAAGATGTAATCACAAAATGAAAAATAGGCAGAATGCGAGGCAGTGATGGTATAGGCTATGGCGCATTGCGTTCACATAATACTACATAATTGCTTATTATACAACATATTTGACTTGAAGTCACATCATAACATTATATAGCAACAGAGAATTTATTCAGTGCATGGATCACGTTGCCAGCGAAGACGCAAGCAAATATGGTAACTCGTTTTTCATCTATTTAGGGGAGTGGCTGTTGAAAGGAGATGGTGAAAAACACAAGACAAAAAAAGAAATAGAAAACAAGCAATAGAATTACCTCAAAAGGAAACAACACCATAATTTATATTGAAGGTTATTCATTTTGACCCAAGACTCGTCACATCCTCTTATGACACATTGTTTTTGTGTCTTTGATGTGATTATGTATGTTTGTACATGTGTGTGTGTGTGTGTGTGTGTGTGTGTGTTTGTTATTGTGTGTGTGTGTGTGTGTGTGTGTGTGTGTGTGTGTGTGTGTGTGTGTGTGTGTGTGTGTTTGTTATTGTGTGTGTGTGTGTGTGTGTGTGTGTGTGTGTGTGTGTGTGTGTGTGTGTGTGTGTGTGTGTGTGTGTGTGTGTGTGTGTGTGTGTGTGTGTGTGTGTGTGTGTGTGTGAGAGGGATATTTCCCCCCCACACATCCCATCAATAAATCAAATCCTGTGCTTCAGATGGTATCATAGGAACAAAACAAATTATGGACAGAGGAACACATACCTGCTCCTTGAGTGTACTCATTTAAACTCGCTGCACACACACTAGTCATCCATTCATGAACTCAGTATCATCATCAACAACTAGGCCTACAGCAACCAGCCAACATTTCAAGATGAGTTATTACGAAGGACGGGAATAAACAAAAAAAAACAACGATTATAATAATCATGCAGAGGCCATTTTCGGAGTCCCTCTAAAATGTCTTCCTGTTTACATGTACAAATCTGTTAAATCCCACGAAAATAGACGCGAACAAATGGCAATGTTTTTTTTTTTTTTAATCGAACTATTAAGACGGCAGAAACGGACATGCACAAGCTGGACCGCACACTATGAGCGCACACTATGAGCGAGCATCTACGGCCAGTGTATCGCGTGCTATCGTGACGGGCCAGTGCAGTAACGCATCGCGCGTGTCCTTGCAACCTCTCGACTGATTACTCGGTTTAGACGGAACGCGCCGTTCACCGTGATCGATAGCAGTGGGAGCTATTAGCCGCCAAATGAGAATCACACAAACAGCGGAGAGTAGACAGAAGAGATGTCAACAAAAACATTGAACATGAATAGAGGCGGAGAGTGCAGGAGCCTGCTTGTCTGTGTGTGTGTGTGTGTGTGTGTGTGTGTGTGTGTGTGTGTGTGTGTGTGTGTGTGTGTGTGTGTGTGTGTGTGTGTGTGTGTGTGTGTGTGAGCGTGTGTGTGCGTGTGTGTGTTTGTGATCATTTACTGGGAGTGTTATAAAACCCAGTTTGGAGGCCAGTGATGATGACCCCAGCCAGAAACCATTGATAATATTTATTTGAGCCTTTGAAATGGTGGTCGACGAATTAACAAAAACAAAAAGTGGTTCCTGGTTTCATTATTATTTATCATATTCATATTAATATTGAATGCAAAAGTTATTCCGTCCACCATTTCTAACGGTGAAAAAAGATCCTTCTGAATCTTTTGTGCAATTTATTTGTCCACATCTACCCTACTTGAGAAGTTATTTTATGTTATATGTAATATATAATCTTGTATTGAATTGCGCATATTTATCATCAGTCTTTTCAGTGGCTTATGTTTAGAGATCTCTGTTTTCCTTTCTCTCCTCTCTCTCTGTATTCATCTGTTTATCTCTCTCAATTACCCTTTTCTTCCCTTCTCTCTCTTTCTCTATGACCTAATGACGTTTCCCAGGTTACTCAAACAGGACTCTTAGCGGTAGCATCTTGCCAGCTGGACACTGAGCATTTATAAGATCATTTCAAGCTTCTTTAGACCACCAGCTGCTAAACTTCATGAGAAAGATGTTTTTCAAAGAAAGTAACATCTATAGATTTAAAATGCATCAGAGTTTTTTGATGTGTAACATTGTATTTCAAGTTAGGAGAAGTTTCCCCCAACCATTTGCCCTCATTGGCAACTATTTCTATACTGCTTTGGATGCATTAATAAAACGGGTGCCACAAATATCAAAACTCAAAATATGATTCCCCCTGTGATCTTGGAACACGTCAATAAATATTCCTTTTGCATGGATGACTCTGGCCCACTCTGATTTACTTTGAAATCCACGTAATAAAATCCACACCGTTAATGATATTGTAATGTTAGGTGATACAGGCCAGTCTAATAATCCAATCCTATTATTATGTTTTATTCATTCATTTCACATTAATTTTCATCTTATGAAGATTTGAGTCTTTTAAATATGACACATATTGGACTGAGGCACCCTCTTTCTTTCCAAAGACCCATTGCATCACTTTAATGTTTATATAATGTTTATACAGGACCATTGCAAAACTCTCTCTCTCACACACACACACACACACACACACACACACACACACACACACACACACACACACACACACACACACACACACACACACAAACGCTTTGAGTATTACACTACACATCAAAAAAAAAGGATAAAGCAACACATACACACAGTCATAGGCTACGTATGATAAAAGATGTTGACAGCTTTGATCAGGTAAATCACAACAAACAGTCGATGGGCCAAGCCAACGTGGATGGAAGCTGAGACTCATTGGCTGAGAAACCCGACACTGTTGTATCCGAAACAAGAGGTGTGTGTGTGTTCCATTCAGCGGTTTATCGCTAAAATGTGTATCTCTAAACCAACGCTGGCACGCAATGGGCCCAGGCCCCGCTACATGACAACCCGAAACCAAAACATGAACCTCATTCTCTCACGCAAGGTCTCACAGCCTGGTAATGGCCTATCACCTATATTTTTCCATGAGCAAGAAGGTTTCGTGAAATCAATCGTAAATAACGAAAACTAAATTAAATCCTTGTCCAAAATTCAACAACTTAAGGATAGATTAACAGTTTTCCAAGATTCCAACCTTATTGGAAACATATATCGTTGTGTCATTCCATTAATAGGGTTAGCCTATTTCAGCTGTCCCCGCCACACCTCCTACAGACAGACAGACAAACAGACTCATGATCAGAATGGACTCTGTCCTGGAAGCGTCACCTCTGTGTTAATTGCATCCGTCAGCGGCCCCCCTCTCCGGCCCACCTGCGATGATGGGCTGTCTGAGAGATGCTACAATTCCGTCTGCGAGTCCGAGAGTTGTTCGGCATGTGTTACCGCAGTGCAGCCTCCACCCCCCCCCCCCCCCCCACCCCCCACCCCCCACCCTACAACGTACCAATGAACTGCGTCACCACCCAATCCAACAAACAGCGAAGCACCTATAACAATAAACAACAAACCTCACAAAATATAGCTTCTTTATGGGTCTTGGCCCTCAAGTGACTCATAAATAATTGTGATTGTTTCAATGTAATATGGCTCGACTGCAGTCACATAAAAAGAGAAAGCAAAAAGGAAAGCGTCGTTGTGTTTGATTTGACCTGGTTTTGTTACAACAGGGTGTGTTGTATTCGACGCCTGCTTTGCATGTCTTCATCTCACTCATTCGTCGAGATCAACCTTGAGGTGGAGACGGATCAAGGCGGTTCTCGTGTGTTTGATGGGCCTTGGTCCGCATGAACTTGCCATGTTTACCCAGCGTGAAGGCCTAACAGATAGTACAGAAACCCCAATCTCTTAAATAAATGCGTTGGGAGCAGAGTATGTCAATACTTGTTTTCTTGAGAGAGAAAGTATGTGTTTGTGTGTTTTTAGTGTGGGTGTGTCTGTTTGAGTTTGTATGTGCGTGTGTGTGTGTATTGGTGTGTGTGTGTGTGTGTGTGTGTGTTTGTGTGTTGTGGCAACCCGGCCCAGGCCAATTAAGGATATTGAGAGCACCTGAAGAACAAGTGGAGAAGCAGGGCTTAAATAGCCCGCTTCTCCACTCATTCGGGGCTCTCCCAGCCCTGGGGCTCACGCACGGAGAGACCGGTCCTCGTCGGTGACGGGGATTCCACCCACGAAGGAGGGGACCGTTGATTCCTTCCAAGGTTTACGTTATTTGTGTTTTGAGAGACTTATGTTTTGGAATAAACATGCCTTTTTTTGGCTTTTCCCAACGTAATGGTGTCCTTGTTTGGGAGGAGTTGGTTCGCTCAACGTGGCGGGTTGCCACAGTGTGTGTATGAGAGTGTGTATATCTTTTGTGTGTGTGTGTTTCTTTGTGTGTGTGTGTGTGTGTGTGCGTGTGAGTGGGTGGGTAGGTGTGTATTTGTATGCGAGGAAAAGTATACCAGGGTTGTTTAGATCCAAATAGATTCAACAAAGTGAATTGTGAATGTATGACCATGAAGAAAATGACAATCCTGTTGATAAAAATATTATATTTACATCAATTTTTAATAATAATTACAATAAACGCATAAACAAAGAATGCCAAAAGTCACTGTTCCTCAGTCTTTAATCGTTGACAGTAAAAAAAAAGGTTTGTAATGACCATGTTCCGTCATTTGTTGTTTGTATTGATCGATGACATGTTCAGCATTCGGGTCGGTTCATAAACAACTTAGCGAAAAATTACCTCATCAAACATATCTATAAGAGGACGATAGATCTTTACAATAAAACAAATGAATAGAAAGGTCCCTTTTGCATGCATTGCTGCCATAGTATTTTCTGTGTGCATGGCTTGAAATCGACCTCTCTTTATTTACTTTTACCCTTTATCCTGAATACCCAATACGATGGCCTCCATGCCATTATCAACTAGGCACTCAAAGGACAGCTCTGCAACAGAGGTCCCTGTTTACTGTTGTACCTGACGAGGTCAGTGATAGCCCGTCGTGTCTGAGTGGACCATGCGGGCGAGAGTGACACTCCAGGATTGGTGCTCATTAAGAGAACGCCGTGCTCACCATCACCACTCTCCCCCCTGCTCGGTGTTTCTCTGCAAAGTCTCTTAACGTCCTGCACGGACTCCTGTGCACGTGTGTGTGTGTGTGTGTGTGTGTGTGTGTGTGTGTGTGTGTGTGTGTGTGTGTGTGTGTGTGTGTGTTTGTGTGTGTATGTGTGTGTGTGTGTGTGTGTGTGTGTGTGTGTCTGTGTCTGTGTCTGTGTCTGTGTGTGTGTGTGTGTGTGTGTATGTGTGTGTGTGAGCACGACCTGTAAGCGTACCTGGGAACAGACTGATCTAATTACGGAGCAGTAGACAATCGCAAAGCAACGGGCTGTCCATCGTACACAAACCCAGCGCTGGAGGACAGTCGGCCAGGGGGGGCTTACGTAGGAATATCACATTTCACACCCAGGCCCCAAGTGTCCTGGCTCAAAGGTCACCGGGCGGCAAGATGGGAGTTGCCCCTTCAGATCGAGTTAGATATCAATACCAATAAGAAACAGCGATAGGAAAAACCAAAACAAAGCCAAGCATTTATAATATGCTTTTAAAATCATATCAAAAGTGTTGCTTTTAAGCTTATTACATGTTTCTGTGAGTGAGGATATGGATTCCAAAGCCAGCGTTCACCGTGCTGCGCCTCACATCACATTATTATACGTCCTGAGAACATACCTATTGTTAGGATCCAGCTCTCTAGTTCTTGAGACCCATGTCCTACTGCTCACAATTCACTGACGACCTAGCTCCAACCAGGCAGGAACTGGGGACAGTGGAAGACAACACACAAACACACAAACACACACACACACACACACACACACACACACACACACACACACACACACACACACACACACACACATACACACACAAACACACACCCTGGCAGATGCCCCTGGCCGTCACACTATGTATTCATGTTCACGAACAAAAGCGGTTCTCAAAGAACACGCAAAAACAAAGACTTGTAAAAAAAAAACATTTTGTGAAGGAAGTCCAATTTTGCCGTATGCTTGCAGCTCATGAAAACATTTTGCTGATCCTCCGAGGAGCGCTACAAGGTTAGAACCAGAGGAGGACGGGCGAGTGGGCGCCCCTCACTCAAGTTTGTTCAAGTGGAAGAATTGTTTACACCCACATCTATCTTTAGAGCATCCGCGGGGAAGATGGAGACGCAAGCGGCACGTCTTTTTGAGGCGACCATCGTTATAATTATCATCGTTCTACCGTTCGGCTAACTGACACGCTGTCCACCTCTTATTGGGAACTTCTGACATATAGGGGCTTTGGAAACGACTGGGAAAAACGTCTGTAACATAACATTTTTACACAACATTTTTTATTTACACACACTGAATTTAATGTAATGTAACCACTAAACCAGACTAGACAAGTGGGACAAACCCATTATAGAATAAAACTGAATATAATGGAATGGAATGGGATACGATACTACGATGGGATTGAATAATAGAGTAGAATGAGGAAACTCATTATTTTCAAACATAATCTTATTTAACCTTTGTTTACTTATTTCATGCTCAAGCATGCCCATTTGGTAGGCTCCCTACTGCTCCCTATTAGTCTTCTATATCCTTGGAAGGTCGCTTGCTACTGTGTCCCTCAACAAAGCTTCTTCCCATGGATTCGGGGGACTCGCCGGGTTAAAAGGACTTTGATTGTGTCATTGGTTGTAATTACTTCTGATTTGGATTTCCAACGTATGATAAAGAGCACTTGAATCTATTCAGCCTTGCCCTACACTATGAAATGTAGTATACTCCCTATTAAGTGTGTTGCATAACTTAACGCATAAACGCATGTGTGATAATAGCCTCATTATCGAAGACAACAATGATTTGTTGTTCATAAATGTAAGTCAAATGAGGAATGCCAATCCAGATAATTGTCCAATGTCTGATCTGACACTAATTTCAGGAGCAGACCTCGTCCTCCACTCTCTGGCCGTCCCCGGAGCGGTGCGTAATGCATGACGCGCAGGGAAGGCGCGGCCAAAGAATGACCCCTATAAAAATCCAGATCGGTGTTTCCAGAGTGCAACCAGCACCACAGCACTCGTAGGCAGCGACATCAACAGCACCTCACAAGGATCCGCGTGAAGCACCACAACTTTCATTCATTCATCCATCGGTGCGACATGATAAAGAAAATGTCCCCATCAGATAATGAGTTTGATATCCCGGCCAAGAACTGCCAGAGGATGGTCATTCTGGGCTCAACCAAAGTCGGGAAAACAGCCATCATCTCCAGGTTTCTAAACGAGAAATGTGACGACCAGTACACGCCAACTATCGAAGACTTTCATAGAAAGTTCTACAACATCAGGGGAGAATTATACAAACTGGACATTTTGGACACGTCTGGAAACCATCCCTTCCCTGCTATGAGGAGGCTGTCTATTCTCACTGGTGAGTTGGGCTTTAAAATTCTGCAGCACATGGACACTTTGTTAAAAAAAAAGCAAGCATTATGATCTTTGCATTGGCTTGATGAAATGGGTAGCGGTGAACTAACGTACAATGTCTCATCGTTTCTCTCGCAGGTGATGTGTTCATCCTGGTGTTCAGTCTGGACAACCGAGAGTCCTTTCTGGAGGTGCAGCGGCTCAAGCGTCAGATCCATGAGACCAAGTCGTGTCTGAAAAACAAAACCAAGGACAACGCGGACGCCCCGGTGGTCATCTGCGGCAACAAGTGCGACCGGGACTTTTACCGGGAGGTCCAGGAAGAGGAGATCTGGTGGCGGGGGACGAGCAATGCGCGTACTTTGAAATCTCGGCGAAAAGAAACACTAATGTAGACCAGATGTTCAACGCTTTGTTCACCCTGGCAAAGTTACCCAACGAGATGAGTCCCGATCGTCACCGCAAAGTTTCACAGCAGTACTGCGAGGTGCTGCACAGAAAGTCGTCCAGGAGCAAGAAGGCGAAGGACGGCGACGCCTACGGGATCGTGGCGCCGTTTGCGCGCAGACCGAGCGTGCACAGTGACTTGATGTACATCAAGGAGAAGGCTGTGGGATCCAGCCAAACCAAAGAAAAAGGATGCATCATATGCTAGGGAATTATTTTGATGTTCAACGGACAGATCGAAATGAGACCTGAATAAATAAACTGTGAAACCAAGAAAGATTGGACTCCAGAATATGGGAGAATCACTGCGTTAGTTTGAAGGGCTGCGTATCAGCCCGTGGAGAGCTCAGCCAGACGTTTGGCGAAGGGGAAAAACCGTTTACGTTTTGCTACTTTTTATAATGAACTTGAATGTTTGTTGCATTATGAACAAATTCGTTTGGTTTGTAGGCCTATAGTTATTATGTCAGCATTTGCTATTTGTTATAAAGATGAAAATAAAAAGTTTTCTTAACATGTATATCCTGTATGACTTTTTATCATCCTTCCTCATTAGCACCAATTTTCAAAGGATTAAACGACTACCAATACTTCTGAGTACTTATATTACACCTACTGCTATAACTACTGCTGCTACTTCTACGAAATTATAATCCTAATAATAATTTACCGATGTGCATGAAAAACAAATCTCACACAACATGGGATGGGAATACAATTTATTCAATAACGAGTTCTGCAATTATTTCACCCATATTGATCGAATGTGTGCAACTGCACACTAACATTCAAATGCATAAAATCTAAAGAAACACATTTTGATAGCCATAATTGGTAAACTGATTTTTAGATATAAATAGTATTTTACCTAGATAAAGTCTGTTATTGATGCGAGGTAATAATAGCCACTTCTTCTGGCATGAAACTGATGCTCAAGTCATCGTGGAGTTGCTATGTTTCAATGGTTCCTTATCAAGGTGTTTTAAAGGGGCGGATGCCTAAACCAGCAATTGAAAGATGATTCTCGCAGTTGATTGGTTTATCATTACAATTTAAAAATATATATGAATTTTGACTTGATTAAGGTTATTAATAAATTGCCAGGTATAGCAAAGGATTATCGATTACTCCAGAAGTGGGACATCTGCAGATTTTGCAACTTATGAGGTAATGCACATCAATAAGACCATCATTAATGTGCACACTTTGTACTGAGTACAATAAATCAAATCAATGAGAAAGGTCTGAATGTGATACAGCTGCATATAGGTGTAGAAGGAGATTTCCTAGAATATCAGGTTGAGTGTTGAGGTTTGATGTCTGGGGTCAAAACTAAGCCTATTCTCAGTGCAGTGGCAATAAGCCTGAATCATCAAGGTTCAGGGACAGCTGGGAAGGTGGTTCTGAAAAATACTGGCCCCAAACCAGCTTTTACTGGCCCTTACTCATAGTAATAATTGTCAGTATTGGAACATAACACCATACTTTTATTACTGATGTTTAATAATTTAAAACAAATGCCTCAACACAATGAACTTTCTCCTGCCGTCTCCCAACTTGCATCATGTTACAGATGGTTCTTTATTACACCTAAATAATGCAGTGATGACATCTATGCAAAGGCCACCTGTTAAATCATAATGGCTCAGTTCCAAAAGTTGTTCCTAATGCCCAAGCCAAGTCTCAGTCAAACTTCGCCTACACAATCTGCAAAGGGGACAGTGAAGGCTGGGCTGAGCTGAGCTGCTTCGGGAACATAATAGGCAACCTTGACCTTTGGTGAGCTAGGGCAAGCACAACCTACAGACTTCATGACCAATCACATTTCTTATGTAACCATAGGACTAATGATGGATTCTAATAACCTCTTATTTGCCTGGGAGAATAGCCTGATATATCCTCAGCCACCCTGCTCATTTAGAGACGTAGCTAGGTAGGGAGCACGATTGGTAACGCTATAGACAGACTCTCGGGATCCAGCACAGGTTTATGTAAGATGGATCTATCTACAAGTAGAGACTGAGTAGAGACTCCCAAATGGGATGTCACTATCTATCTATATCTAAAGATAAAAGTAAGAATTGAGCCATGAGTCCAAATGTTTTATGCTTAAACAATCATGAAACAATTGATCCCATCCAAAATGATAAATCACGTTTGTCTTAAACCAAGAAATAAAGAAGAGGATTCAGGCAATAACTCATTTTAATATATTTACACTACTGAGCAGTGAGTAAAAACAATAACGACCACGTCAAAACACCACACATCTATGAACGTCACGGAGCACACAAGAACGACTGCACTGTCCAGGGCACGAAACACGTCGTCTTTCTCCATGGTGGTGATGATGAAGGGAACATCCTTGGTTTTCCAATCAGCGCCCATTGTCCGAAGTCCATTTTGACATCAAGATGCTTTGGGCACTTCGAACATGCATAAGCTCTTGTATTTCTGCAGCAGCTGGTTCTTGGTGCGCACCTGATCCCTTAACGAAGCGAGCTGTTGTTGTTGCTCCTCGGGGCTGGTGTCGATGCCCGGCATGTTGGAGATCTGCTCCCGAGCCTCCTGGATCTTGGTCCTCAGCTTGTTCAGCTCCTGGTGGATGTCTTGACTCTCTTTGTCTATGCTGAGAGCAAAAACAAGGAAGACAAAGAAAGAGAGAGTTATGATTTAGCCTACTGCGTGATGTGTAACCAGCACCTAACAATAAGCGTTAAAGTCACACTTGGAAATGCCTATGCTCTATGAAATGACAGAACGGGGATCTGTACTGGAAAATCCACACATATTTTAAATACGCATACATAATATACCCAATTTGGCGTCTTACCATTTGATAATATCATGGACTAAAGGCAGCAAAGAGCAATCTTCGCTCTCTTTTTCTTGCTTTGTTTGAACCACCGCCATTACTTCCCTTTACGAGGCGCATGTGATTTGCGTCATCAACATTACGCGCCTACACCGCAAGCGCGTCACTTGCAGTCCGCTGGCTACAAGTGACGTTTTATGTTGAGGTTTTTTTTCGGAACTGGTGGATGAATGTTCTTTTAACCTATCTTGCATTGTTTCCAACTGGTTGAAGTAGTTGAAGAACTCAATATGGATTAATTGAATTGTTGCACTTAGGCTTCACAATTGTGGCAAACTTGTCAGCATCGGACACATTAAATCTTGATGAACAGCAAGCCATCATTTTAGACACAGAGAATGCAATGCAGTGTCCCAATAAAATTCCATTTGAAAGCCATTGCAACATCTGCATTTACATTTAAAGGAATCACAGTTGTATTTATTGTGCTGTTGACTTATGTTGCTTGATCTTTGATTAACATATAGTTAATCAAAAATTATTTACAATTAAATAATAATAAGATAATGAAAATATAAGTAATAAATATAATTCATATATTCAGATATTTAATGGACATTTAACATTACATTTAAACATTACCTGTATTGGTTTGGATGATAAGTAATATGTAGGCTAAGTACAATGATTTGAGTCATGTCGCCATGTCTCTTTATTCAGGTCTTATGGAGGTGCCAAGTCTCCAACGGATCTTGCAGACAGTTAAGGTTGACATCTGCCACAAATGAGTGCACATGTATCTTATGTTTGTTTACATTGCACGTGGAAAGACTATGAATAAGACACTTACATACTGCATCAATTAGCTGGTTATGAACCAATATTGCTCAACATTGTGTTAACTGCAATATGTCCTTGATGTCCACCTTTACTGTTGACCTCAAATACCTGGAAACGTAAACACTGGTACCTTTAAGTGGTCATATTAATGTTTGCCCATTGACATTGTGGTTCTGAGGAATATTGTAAACCTGAGATTGCGTTGGTGAGGCACGTGTGGTTTCTTGTCAAATGTCGGCAAAAGAGGACTAAGCCCTTATTAATCTGTAGCCTGGTGCCAATAAGTGCAGTAATAGCATAGTAGTTGTAGCGGTAGTAGAAGTAGCAGTAGTGATGTTCAAACCTACATTTGAAGCACAGCGCCCCCCCCCCCAACACACACACACACACACACACACACACACACACACACACACACACACACACACACACACACACGCGCAAATGCACACATGCACACACATACGCATAGCCACATATCGAGAGGATTAAAGGGACAACTGAGTAAGCCAGCATTGCTAGGAGACGACAGCATGACCCAGAAGAGTGATTTGTGGTAAGGGTGTCTGTCTCCCACCAGAAAAATACTGGATGGATCCCCTAGGTCCGTAGCCTAACTCCCAGTCATCATTGAATTCAAACCACTATGATTTAAAGCACATGACTAAATAATAAATAGTGTTGCAGTTACTCAGCAGAAAAAATGCATCATGTTTAGAGCTAGTATTTTTGATACTATGAGACAGAGTCAGAGGGAGAGAAAGAGATATTGTTGAAATATGGTTGTTCGGAGCTTTGTTGACTATGGTTACAAGCTATTTCCCTTGTTGTTGTTCCTCATTCTTACCTAGTATACACATCACGATTTGTTCTGCTGTTGTCTCTAACTGATTTAAAACCTGCTTCTGAGTCACACCTACTTCATGACCTTGTGGCGGTCTTCTGATTGAATTGTGTCGTTATGGTCCTGTTGTTTTGCAGTTTTCGTTTGGCTATTTGAGCGATGAGGTTAAGTGCCCTCCATAACGTGACTTCATAAGCTTGAAAAACTGTAGGATTAGACTGTCACCTACAATGACCATGACTTCTCCTTGTCTTTATTTATTGTCCATTAAGCATGGCTAAGTGGATATCCTCAGGAATATCTTTTAGAAATTGATGATGTGTTGTTGTAACATTTAAAAGATAACCTAATGACCAGGTAAATCAGCATTAGACAGATGTTATGATTGTTGCAGATTGTTTGCAGATGTTAAGACTTGGTGATTGTCCCACCCTTTTCTGGTTGTCTGATAAGTGGAGATTTAACACAAAAATTGACTTTATAATTGCACTACAGCTGATGTTAGTTGTGCCCTACAAACATTGCATTCAATAAATATTCAAATGAAACCAATTACGCTTTATTAAATACAAAATGTGGGTGAGTGTGTGTGCGTATGTGTGCGTGCGTGCGTGCGTGTGTGTGTGCGTGTTAGCTTGTTCACAGAAAGCATCTTCTCGGAATGTCATCACTGGTTTTCCTTGGTTCTCATAAAACCATAAAACTATTTGGCCATGGCGCAAACAGCAAGAGCACTTAAGCCATTTACTATAATCTGTTTTGTAGACGCAAATGTAAGCTTCCAATAATTATTTTGTAACCTGTGGAGCAGTTACGTGTTACAAATCAAAAAATGCATTCACATAATGTTGACAGTCTATTCGAACAAAATCATGCTTTGACCAGCCATCAACCGACATAACTTGTTTAATTAATTCATAATTGATTAGGCATTTATAATAACAACAATTAACCATAACCGATACATTTTTACAGAAAACAGTATTAGCCCGAGTTTAACATATCCTAAGAATACCTATAACGAGCAACACCTTTAAACAGTGAAAAGGAAACCAATTTCGGCTGAAATTCAACGTCAAAGGAAAAGGTGAAATACTTTCAGTAAAGTGCCCTCGACTGCCCCCAAGTGAAATGGAGAGAAAATAACATCTCATATTTCTGATTGGCTTAAAAGTAGAGTAGCCTTTATACCAAGATAGGCAAGGCTATTGTTTATTATTTCTCCCTGCCAAATGTGTTTTATCAATGCGCTTTTGCTCATGAATTTGGCTATAGGATACAGCTATAGTCTGTGATACTACGCATTGAGGTGTGGTTGGATGAAGAATAATAGTTAAATAGTTAAATAATAGTTTTCTGTACGCATGTAGGTCTATTGGTTAGATAAGTTATGATTCACAATAAAAAATAAAGTGTTATTGGTACTATTATGATGTATATTAAATATATCAATCTAAATAAATATAATACGTCATTTTTTTCCAATTTTATTTATTCTTACATTGCATTATTAGAATAGGATGGGCCTCTTTGAAATCGAGTGTTTAGTGGAACTACTTGCCTTTTCTATACTGAATTAAACAATGCTTAGAAATATCCGGGCAGGGTTACATAGCAATTTTATGACCATCATTAGTTAGTTAATGATGCCCCCCCCCCCCCGCCCCCCCCAGCAGAATTTGTGTTGTACAATCCATAATTTGACCGCTAGAGGGTACGCTTTATCTGGCTATTTATTATAACCAATCTCATAGGGGGTTTCATATCGTGTCTTCCTATGAAACCCCCTGACCTCGCCCAGAATCAAGCCTCTTTTGTGTTTGGCAAATGAAATACACAAATATTTTAAAGCTATCTAACTTAAAAGCATGTTAAAAAATCTGTTTTATTTAAAATGAATAAAGAAAGGCAAAACATAATAAATACTAACAAAATATGACTCATTCAACCAATTAACACACTATTTTGCTATCAGATTCACATAAAAAAAAAAGAAATTAGTGCACCAATAATAAGCAAATTCTTGCTGCAGAGCAGTGTGACACAAATGGTGAATCATTTTGTTTCACCAAACATCCTAACTGGGAGGTGTTTGTCGTTTATCCCAGAAACGCACAGCGAACTCAGAATCCAGATACACGGCGCGTCCTGTGCACCAAAACACGCGCACCCAGAGTACTCCCAGGGCTACGTTATGACGTAACCCCTTTGTGTTGGCAAATCACGGTTTCTGTTGGGCGGGCTTTGTGAAGCCCGTGGCTCGCTGCTAGCTTCAAAAAGAATGCTAACTAACCGTGAGAGTGGGAGTAGAGCTAACGTGAAAGGAACGGAAACTGTTCCAACCTTGTACTGTTATTAACAACGTGCGACTCTTTTTAACTAGCTATACGACGGGACGTGCAGCTAGTCAACTAAAGGACGCGTGTTTCAGATGTCCGAGTCGTATTCTGGATATTACCTCGGCTGTCCCGTTTCCAAACGGAAACAATTTCTGTACAGATAGTTCGTGCTAGCTAGCTACATCAATAAAGTATCAAAGCGGCTCTTTTATCATCAGCTTTAGAGTCGAACTGAATGTTTCATCTGTCATGAGTCCGGCCGGGTGCTCCCATGTGAACGGTTATAAGGTGGATAATTGGAAACAGAATCTACGAGTTATATACCAATGCTTTGTTTGGAGCGGCACCGCTGAGACCCGGAGACGAAAGGTAAAAAAAAACGCCAGGAACGATGAATGTAACGTTAGCTACAGGAATGTTTTAATCGATATGTACTGCATAATATACATGACGGGAGGGCAGGCGAAGCACCCACGTGAAGCCCCTCACACGACTCGCCGCCCTGGTGCTGCTGTCTCATGGGGCTGCTGCTTATTCTTGGTAGCCTGACTGATTCTGAGAAGCCTGGGTGGTTATGGAGCACAGTTATTGTTTGATAGGTTATCGAAACGACCACCCCACACAGTCGCCGACGGAGACGTTCACTTGACTTGGGGTTGGATGTTGTTCTGGAAGTCAATGGATTACGAAGCTGGCTTGCTTTATTGTTGATGAACTGATCCCGGGCTATGGATGAGTCGTAGACCAAGGGGCATCGTGATATCCCGAGAAAACTTGCCCATTGTGTCGCCACACACGCCCCCTCCCTCCACCCCCCACTCCCCCCAGCCACACGCTTGTCCTCTGTATTGTAAAGTGGGGGTCCCCTCCCAAGGAAGGTTAGTTCCTCATCGCTATCGTCCACTTCCTCGTGATGTCTGATGCTGTGTCACCTTTGCGTTATTCGGTTTTGACAATGATTGTATTGTATTCGATACGTGACCACCTATCATAGATGCATACTATTTGATGTTTCTGTTCTGTCATGTTTTTAGTCGTAAACCTTTAATGGTAGTCAATAATGCTAGGACTGAAGAACTCCCCTTGGTGGGGTATTGCAGTTTTAATTTGAGTTTTCAGCAACAACCACCCCCCCCCCCCCCCCCCCCCCCCCATCATGCATATGTCATACATTGTTTTTATTTTTATTTTGTTGTGATGAAATAGGTTCTTCAGAATGATGCGGGATGGACAGCATTGGTGAGTTGATACAGGACCGCCCCTCCTTGCACTGACAAAAGTAGAGCTCAGATGAGTACACTGAAAACTATCTTTCTCTGTTATTCGTTACCATTATATTCATTGTTTGAATTATAGGTTCTGGATGTAGTTAAATAAATGAGCCATATCCTTGATTGTTCAAGTCAGCCAGATTGATTGGTGACAGTGAGGCAGAAATGTGATGGTTTCGTTTCAGCGATATCTCGTGTGAAATACTCGGCACTTAATGGACAATGACCTTTTTGTTTGTACATTTGTTAGTTTGTACTTTCAGGTGGTTCATACACCCTCTTTCAATGTGTAGTGATTAACTTTGATGTTTGGCGCTGTCTAATTTTATTCAAAAGTAATTAAGCGACTCTCCTGCGCGTTGGGAATCCCTGCTCTAAAGGTAACCGGGACAGGTTAGCACTTGGACTTGGCCTTGTAAGCCAAATACAAAGGAGAATTGATTTGAAGTACAATTGCGTAAACCTGACACGTCATTTGTGTCCGGCTTAATTCGAGACAAAAAGATGCCCGTCCCTGTTTTGATTCAGGTTCTAAGAAAGACGCTACAATAAGGCTATGTTCTTTGTTTCTAAATAGATCCATCTCTGTAAAATGAAGTCAAACCATCTTAACTCTAACTGTCCCCATAACAACGGCACCTATAGCAGAAGCGCTTACAGCGACCACACTAATGTCTGTGTATTTTAAGTTTGACATTTAGTGTGTTCAGTCTCTTTACTGAGTCAAAACCATTACTTTATCGTTTTTTCTCAAATCTTACACGGGTCTTGTTTATGGCCATGATTTGCGTGGCCAGGGAGCAGTCTGTTTTGTAAACAGAACAAAACGATGGAGGGAGGCATATTTGTGAGCATGTAACATAGATTTAGCCCCTTTAATTGCAGCCCGAAGTGAGCTCATTCTTTCCTTTGATTAAATGTAAGCCTTACAAATGGAATGAATGACATCTATGCTACTTGAATCAATAGGTTTATTTCATTTTATTTAAAGTAAATCCAGAAGGTATTGAAGCTACTAAATAGTAGGTGGGTCTTTTTTCAGTGCCATGTCGGTCTCGGTTGAACAACTAGTCAACACAGGGTCAGAATGGCTTTGACTATCTTATTTTCATAAGGCTTCAAGCTTCAGAGAATCTGTGTGAGGAGAATTCTTATTTGTTTATAAACTACTCAGATAATTACTTGTAGTACCTGCCAAGGGTCAACCTGACCGTACACCAATAAGCAATTTGTCAGGGGGAAGGGGGAAGAAGTGCTGTTTTTAATGGAGATTTACTTGTTTTCCATCCTTGACAATGGTATTCCTGACGGTCAGAACTCCACCCAAGCATTCTTTCTGTAAAGATAACATGCTGATAGTAAAACAGTGTGGTATTGCCGGCTAAGTAAGTGGTGCCCGGTTTCTCCCTAGACTACCCTTTTGACACACAGCGTGACTGTCAAGTCCCTTGGTTTTAGCTTCTGCATGCTGACGTAACCCATAGGCTTCCCTTGTACTTCGCTTTGGAAAAAAGGCATCTGCTCAGTGTAAAAGTCTTCCTTAAACAGGACTCCAAAAAACAATAGATAACATTATCCTAGCTATATTTGTTCTGCACATTCTCCCTTTTATCATAATAGCAAGTGTCATGCCACCAGCAACATGCCAGCGACATGTTGAATAAAATAACTATTTCCAATTTTACGAGAAAGCGTTCTATATGACACTAATTGTCATGTTGACTGATCATTCTTCATTCTTAACATGACTGGTCATCTGGATGTTTCCTGGGGTTCACTGAACCAAACTATGATGTCTGGAGAGGCTGTTTTGAGGGAAGTGAGAGCACTGACAGTGACAGCAGAGGTTGGATGAGGTAACCTTGAAATAAATCCAAACAAAAAACGAACCAGACTCTGCACTTATGGTAACATAGCATTTTTGATGTGAATGCCTTTCTCCAACACTCAGAATCAGAGTGGTCGACTGTCATATTGGACTGGTTAATGAAAGTAGAAATTGGGTATCGGATATTTGTCCACCGTAGCACAACAGCTGCAACGTATGCGTTGCAAAGATTTGACAACTGGATAGAGAGAGAATGAACGCCACCTTTTCAGAGGTGTATAAAGGGGAGCTTTGGCGATTTATTCAGACCTCATTCTATGCTTGCCTTGGTTCCTTCTCTTTTTTTCCTCCCTATTTGTGAGCCTCCTTTCTGCTGTCCCTATTTTCTCTCTCATCCAATGTGTTTTAAAGATCTGAGCCGCAACCTGTCATCCGCCTGGAGCCAGGCGCAATTCCCAGTCGATAACAAGGACATTGGTGCAAAATCTGTCGCCTGCTCGGCATGCAAAGTCTAAATCCCAGGTGGAGAACAAGCTGTGGAATGAATACATTTATTCACACAGCGTAAGACATGGCATATCGCCCATTCCATCAACCTTAAGGTGCATTTAAATGATTACATTTCTAGATTAGCATGTAGGTTCAAAGCCACATGCTAGGGAGTGGGTCGTGTATATTGGCTCCTTTCAGCATTGCCCGTGATTGCCTTCCTCTGTGTTTAGACAATAAAACCTTGGATCCAGTGTGGTGTACATGTGGCACAGATATACATTTTCCCCAATAAGGCTAATCGAGAAGTGGATTTGGGTAGATGCTACTGATTCATCTTTGCGTTTACTAATGAGAGCTCCATTAAAGGGTAATGGCTCTTCTAAAAAAGACAGTTCCCTTATCTTATTGGTGCAGTGTCTGATATTATGAGACATTACACTCTCGTTTAAGGTGTGTCTGATATGCAGATAATTCGGCTATTGCAGAGATACTATCGGACATGCCTCGTACCTTTAGGGGTTTCTGTGGAATATCGGCTCCCAACACGCCATCTTCTTTATTTTGATCAGGTCATTTATTCTGCATTATTCATTTTCACACTCAAACTGAGTTCCGACCACGATTCTCCTACATTGGCTTCAGGTTTGGGATTTTGGTCATGGTGTTTCTTTGTGTTAGTCGAGGTGAGCAACTGTTTATTGTGTTTTTCTGGAGCCCCATTGTCATGCTTTCTCTCTTAATTGGGGTTTAAAGGGCCAGTGCCACTCAAGCACGGTGCATCACCTGCCATTCCAGCTCACTGACGGATGGCCGCCTTTTTTTTCCCCCTGTTTAGTTGAATCTCTTCGTCTCTGTCAACCCCTCCGAGCTATTCATAATTTATAGTATGTGGATGGACGAAGAGAGGGTATGAATATTCATGAGTTCTCTTATTTATTTGTGTTTGCTCTTTTATTAGGCTGTCTTAACACCTCAGTGCATTTACAATTTGTGGTTCATTGTCGCGTTCCAGTTAAGAGAAGAGAATGCCTCTTCATATTCCACCACACCTAACAATTCAACGTATTTAAATGTGAGTGTTTGCTGACCCAGAGAGCCGAAAAACCATTAGTGTTACATGGTATGCAAACGTTGATTGGTTGATTGATTGGTTTTCCTTGCGTAACAATCAACCCAACCGCTCTGACAATATATAATGGGCAATATAAGGTGAGCTTGGAAGGAAAATGTCTTAAAATGGTTTGGACATTGCAAGACAATGTACAATGTGTTTTTTATACTTTTTTGGTGATCCTGCACCATATTGAGAGGACTCAAGTGTTATAATACTGAAGACATCTAAATCAACATAAATTAAAACTTCTGTTGCCATGTCTCTCATGAGACTTGCAACAATCTCTCCACATAATGACAAATCATCTCTAGATTAATTACTGAACAATGACCAATTTTATTTTTCTACTAACATGAATAATGCTCTTATGCTTCCAAAATGGGGACGCTCATTGGGATATAACCTCATATGAACAAGTCCTATAGCATGGACTAGTTTTCATCACATGGGGAAACCATTAGATACAATTTTTAACAGACCTGAATGCGGAGACTCAAGTTTTCCTTTTTTGGTTTTCTTAGTTCCTCGTCATTTGATGCTTTACGTGGGAGTCCCTTGCATTTAATCATGAAATGAGAATGAGCAATGTGGGAGGGCAGCACTGGCTTCACTGTTGCTCTAGGGTAAATAAGAAAGAAGGACCATGAAACTTGTTTTTCTTTAGTTTGTCAAAACCAACCTTATCCTTTTCTTTTTTTTTTTTACACTAACATTGTCCCGGGTGACATCCAGCTGTGGGAGATCCTGAGGAGGAGAGTAGAAGCTGTTGTCTCTTGCAGTAGCAGTGTGTTGGTAGGAGAGGCTGATGTATTTCTATCACGGATGACACATTCAGTCGCTTTTCTTCTGCCGTTTTATGTTCTCTCTTTCCTCCTCACTGTTCTCCACACGCCCACTGTTCTCCACATGCACTCGTAGTCTCGTACCCGCTTGAATGTGGGCAGAGCCCTTCTCTGGGAGCGGATTCTCGCGCTGTGAGCACAGAGCTCCGTCTCCGATCATCCTCCATCACATCACTGGTCTGCTCCCTGACTCATCAGCATACTGAGGCAGCCAGCCCTCATCCCTGCAGCCTCCTCCCCTCCACGGCCTCCTCCATAGACCTTAGCTGGCCCTCTGTGTACCTCACTTCTGGTCGGTCTCCATTCGGCTTTCTTTCTGCCTTTCTGTCCCTATGTTATAAATGTAGTCCTATCCAACTTACTCCATTTTGTAAAGTAACATCTTCAAAGGCCAAATGCAATTTTGCTAGATTCACAAATTACATTGGTATTTTTTATTTTGTTTGTTTGGTAATATAAGAATGACGTGCATAAATATCTGTCGTTATCCCTTGTAAAGCTGGTGTTTAATAAGCAGAAACATTAAAGTCACACAGTGTAAGATTAACCCCTCCCAGTTGGTAGGCAGGAGACTTTAGCAATTCGTTAAACTCTGTAACCGTTTAGTCCACACCTAACTGGCCGTGCCACCGTGTGACACAAACGACTGTAGCTCGGCTGGCTGGCGTCATTGGGAGGAGTTTAGAAAGTGTAGATAGTAAAATTCTTGTAAAAGACGTACGGGGTTGCCAAGTGGTTTTATTGTGCAATATATCATTTATAGGATGTGGCTTTATTGATAACATTACTATCACTATTGATCAGCATTTTCTACTGACGTCCGGGTTATTTCAAGCTGCAAACTAGTTGATGTCAACAGCATGTATACGATTTTAGCTGTTTTTAGTTTATTCTGTGTTGGTCCTTTTTTGCCATTTAATGCCATTGAAAAAAAACCTGTATCTAATCATTTGCTTATCCTAACCAAAGTCTTCGTTGATAGTATTGCTTCCAGGATATCCTGGCTCAGAAACACTTAATCAAATAATTATTTCACTGTTATGTCCATAGAATAGATGTAATTTACCCCGATGTTGGCAGCTGTTTAGGGCTGCTTAAAGTTGCAGTTCAATTTAAATATTTGGTTCATGAATTGTTTAATAAAGAATAGTTGACTTTTTCTTGGCTGCCTGCTACTAGTTGGATTAAAAAAAGCACATCTAAGCATTCACTTTGGAATGTATCTTCTGACAACATTTATTATTATATATTTAACATTTTGTAGACCAAATGATTGTCGGAATCTAACGATTAACCGAATAATGAGAATAACCATAAATTGCAGCCCTTGTTTCCATTTCATTGCAACTTCATTATATGCCTTATGCCGTTCAGCCGAAGCTTTTATCCAAAGCCCATTCCGTAAATAGCTTTCCTTTCTCCATCAGAATGCTTGGAATTTGGGGTGAGCGCAACCTTAGCTAATTGTTTATGAGTGAAGTTTTTATAATTGCAGCGATAAGTGTCCCATTTTGTAGTCATTGACTGGATAGGAATCCAATTCTCCCGTTGTTCTCCTGCCCCACCCACCCCTTGACTTCCCTTTCATCCCTCAGTGCAGCACAGTTCAGAAGGATGTGTGGTGTCAGACAATGGTTTCTGGCCAACGTCCAGACCCATTTCTCCCAGCCCGTCCTTTCACTCCCATGCCGTGTCTGTTGTGACTTTCAGTCTGTCTGTCAGCAGGGCTGCGGCAGGGTGACTCAGGACAAACAAGGGGCTCTGTAGGTCTGCTGAATGAACAAAGACTTACAAATATATGGTTTATTATAACATAAACTATTGTTTTTCAATTCGTTCATGTGCCTGAATGCATTATTCTTAACATTCTGAGTTTGGGTCATGTGATGCACCTAACACGCCTGCGCTTTCTATTCTCGGCCCTGTATTTACGTTGCTCTGGGCTATAATGAGCGCCGGGTACCCAACGGCTTGTCATGTTGATGCAGGGCGACGCCGTAACGTACATGACAGTTTTCTGATTGCACCAGCCACACAGGATGAATCTTTCTTTCCGCAAAGCTTTGCCTCGCTCAATATCATTTTCTATTCAGAGCGGGGAGACTAAATGGAGAGAGGCGTTGCTTCATAACAGCAACGCCTCTATCCTCTATGCCTTTATCCAAGCAACAGTGCATGCACGCCTCTGCCAACCAGGTGCATCACCGGCCGGCAGTCAAGTTTAAAATAATGAGTGTTTAGACGGGAGTATGGTGTTTGTGACAGAGGAGGTAAATTGTATGTTGATTGATAATGGGGTCGTTTGAAATTGCACCTCAATGCTGGCAACCGAGGGGAGTCTCATGAAAAATGCATGGACAAGGCTCAGAAGAAAGCTACTCCACGTCTCTCCTCTTGGCATGCTGGGGTGAGGGTGGGGGCTGGGTGGGTATCGCTTTTATCTATCGCCTGTCTGGGCGGGGCGCTGGTGTAAAAGCTTTGTATTTGGCTTTCTACTTGACGTTATCCTGAGGCCTGTATGCAGTATCTTGCTATAAGGGTATTGCAATACAATGGTATAAATCACTTGACGATTGAATATTCATTATATTACACACTTCTCCATAATCGCAATTATTAAATCAGTGTTTTTATATAATATTGAATATGGAGTAAATTCATCCAGTTAGTTGCGGCAAGCCCTTTATTCAATTCAATCCTAAAACATGTATCCAATTCCTGGAAGCAGGCCTTCCCCCTTCCCCCCGGCCATCTTCTGAAGCCGGGGACACTCCAATGAACTGCAGTCCAACCCTCCCCGCTTGCCGTAGCTTAACCGTTATCTACTGCCCTATTCCTTCACTAGAGGTGGGACCTTTAGTCGTACTTGTCCGCAGGGCTCTGAGGATCACAGCTGAAATGCATTCTGGTCACGGCCTCTGTCAGGGCGCCAACACATTGTAGTCCCGGTCCCTCCTCTAAAGTTGCCATCTGGCTAATGAGCTGTCAATCACTCTCTAGGGGTATCCGCTGGCATGAAGCTTGGAGTCGTTCCATCCCTCCCCGTGTGGACGCTGTTGTCGAGGCCTGTATGGGGGTCACCGTCCCCCTTTAAGGGGGAAAGGACAAAAGTATACTTGGAGGATTAATTACAATCTCTATGCATGGGTGTAATGGCTTTTAAAGGGGTGCTTTGGTGCATTAACAGCCACCCTGTGCAATTGACTCTATCCATAGGTAAGGTTTATGGATTTGCCTGGAGGTCATTTGTTCCTCTATATGCTCCTATTGGTGCCATGGGATGAATACAGTCAAAGGGAACTGTCATCTGATCTGATTGACTAGGATATTTCGATCTGAGGAGGCATCTCAAATAGCCCTACACTAGGGGCAGAGTCGTATAGAGACGTGTGTGTGTGTGTAATCTATCTTTGTGTGTTTGTTCAGCCGTAGGGTTTGGTTGTCGGCATCTGGTGACTCTGAGACTTGACAAATGATTCTGCAGCCTTTTGTTGGGCTAGGGGACGACTGTTTACCATCTGCCCTCACAGATGAACACTCACTCCGACTGCCCCATGGCCCCATGTCTTAAGCATTTATCAGCCTTTTACTTATTTGTTTGTTTCAGAATTCTCGTCCTATTTGCAGTCCACAGACCTTTAATTCCACCCTCTGTTGTATTTTTTTATTTTTTTTTTGTTCTTGTGGTTTACGTTCCTACCAGTACCTCCAGTGAAAGAAGCTCCATTTGTTTGCCTGGGTTGTGCTCAAGTCTCAGGCTGATTATATAGGGGGTAAGCCATGGTCATAGGTTATCCTTTTGTTATTTGAAAGCTAAGAACGGGTGCAGCACGTATTTCTTCCAATACTATGCAATTAAGCAAAAATATTCGAGTCGGTAGCCTTCCTTGCTGCTCTCCCTTGATCCTTTTGATCTCTGCAAATCAAAAGGAAGCCCATCTCTCCTCTCCTATCATGAAAGGAAATTCCCTCTTGGAAATGCACACAAGACATCAGTGCACTTGAAAATCAATGCGACTGCCTTGGTACGGGGTGACACAAGCCTAGGCACCGCAGTCCAGAGTTATGCATCAGCGGCAGGCACCCATTTGAACACAGCATTAGATACTCCTCAGATTCTCCGCTCTGAGCCATTTCATGGTGGTTTTAGGGTTTGCATGATATCGTAGGCTATAAACTTCCGGTGCAGTTTGGGTTTCCCACCAAATTCTTTAATGGACCATCTGGGGGGAATAACGCGTGCTTTTAATTACATCAATAATCTGTTCACATTGTGCTGCGATTGCGGTCCCACACACCATTTGAAATCCAATCACAATCCAATGGTTGGATCACCGATGTGAATAAGATAGTTAGCAAGCCTCAGAATGACTCCTAGGAACTGCGCTAAAAGTGGCACGAGTTCCCCAGGCTCCTACACCTACTTGTGTGATGAGTTTGTCCTGGTTAATATCGTGATGATGGCCACCACAAAAGGCACTTTTACTTCACTATACGCTCACACCTCAAGAGGTAAAGCGCGGCAATATTTGGATCCGCTAATAATCGTCTTGCAGACTTGTATTAAATTTTAATTCCATTCATTAAATGTTTGTAAAATAACGTCCATGCGTTATCTGAAAAAACTGTACTCCTCACTCTGCACTCAGTTATGAGCGATCGTGGGATGTTGTAATGCTGACAACTTTAACTTTAGGAGTAGGAGGACCGATTTCTTCCTGAGAGGGCTGATGATGCAGATGATACAAATTGCATTGTGACGAGAGTAACAAAACGTTCTTGACCGGGGACGTCTTGACCCCGCCGCTAGTGTGGAGTGTTGTCTTCGGGAAGATGGAAGGAAGTAGGCCTATTGTATGTGTTTGTTTGGCGCCTCAGTGGCGGTAGTCTGGAAGACTATACCAGGCGCCGTTACCCCCGTGGGGGTCAGCGTGTGCAGCTTAGTTTCTGGACCATCCCTGTCCAGCCCCCTTCCTCCAGGCTCGTTCCCATTAAATATAGAAAAGAGGAGTGTAGGTGTACCAGGAGGTCTGCACCCATGAGCATACTCCACACGGCAGATGCTGCCTGACATGTCGAGTATGCAGATTCCCTTTGTGTATGCGCACGTGTATGAGGCTATGACCCATTATGCAGTTCAGATCTACTGGGTCTCTTGGGCTACCTTCTTATACATGGTGAAACCTCACAGCTCGGTACGTATTTAAGTGATGAAGTGCCTGTAGGAATATGCTCTAAATTTCCCTCGGCATTTCTGTTGCACACAACGTATGGATTTGGATGCGTCCAATGTGCCGATTGTGACGAGAGAGAGGCTGCTGCTCTGGATGTGCATTTCTGTTACATGTTTCAGATATTGCTTTGTCAAATTCGGCAGCAAAGAAACAACATAGTTGTTCTCATTGTGGTTGTAGTTTTTTCTACTTCTATTCTTCTTGCTCCAGGGAATGTTCACTGACGTATACATGGCTTGCATGAAGTAAGGGATCAGCAATTGCATCTCAGTGCCCAGAACTGACTGGATGCTATCCGATAAATACTAAACATCCATCCCGAGACTTTCTTATTTGACATTTTCACTGCCATTACGATACTTAAAGGTTCCAGATCTGCCTGCTTCTCAGTGTTCGCCGTCGAGGTGGTTGTGAATAGAGATGAGAGAGATGGAGGGGGAGAAATACATTTTATTGCTTATAATGTAGCACGTGTGCGGCTCATCCCTCGGCCAACCGCTGCTTACCGACCGAGGCGGCGCGGTGACTCACAGCCTCCGTACGGTGTGCAGCCCTGCACTCTGATTCCCGATCTCCCCTTTGTTTTGTAGCTGCTGGAGCATGCTCAGCTTGAGCCAGCCCTGCGGTCACAGTCAGCCCCTCAGCCTCAACGCCACTCCCTTACCCTCCCCTCCACACACATCTGCCCTGCCAGAGCCCTAGCATATTACTTTCATATATTACTTTCCCTCCCTCCCTGCCTCCCTCGATATATGAATGCATTAGTCCATGGGATGAGTCATGGAACAAGGTCGGAAAGAACAGCGGATGAGGTTGACTTAAAAAAAACACGCCGAGCCATGCTGTCATGCTATATTGTTACTTTGTTAATGTGTAATCGGCAACAAGATCTACGCTGGGCTCCGTCGGAGCGCTGTCATCCCTATCTGCCGCACTGAACCGTCGTAGCCAAGCAAGCATGTAATGCTATCTGGTCCTCCCTCCCTAGCAATATCGGAGATCTATAATCCGGCTGGTGGCTTGCTAGACTCCACCACAGTACGTTCTAGATGGAGTCGAGGCCTCTGTTGGTGGCTTTTGCAGCTGGCTACCTGTACCCAACAACACCTGTTCAGCCGTCTGAGCCAGCAGCTGATTGATAGCTTGACTTAATAGTACATTAACAGCCCCTGGGCTAAGAGACCGGACTGCTGACACCGAAGAAGATGGGACCTGGCGTTTTGTTTCAGAAGTGGCTTGTGGTTGGATTGTCTACCGAGGGACAGGGGCTGTGCGGACCCGGGAGGGTGATGGAGGAGGGAAGGGCGTGGCATTGGCAAGTTCTCCTGTTTTCAAAGTGAGGTCCTGGTGCAATGCAGGAGGAGTCTGACTCAAAGGCATCTCCACTTGAATAATTGAGGAGGCTTGGTGGCGATACAAGTACTGAATTAAGGGATGCAGAGAATAAGGGATTCAGGGCAATACTTAATTCAGTTATATCGTAACAATCATGTCTTCATTTGATATGGTTGTGTACTTTTTTTTTTTTTTAATTCCCCAGCATATCTTTACTTCCGAGAAATTTGTTTTGTTCCCCAAGTGGATTTATTCAATTTAACTCCTGGATAGGTTTTAAAATGTAACCTTCCTTTATTTTGTATTACTCATCCTGCCTTCGGAAGACCAAGACAATATGAAAGGAGGTTGTTATTGAACACCTCCTGTTCAACGGCACAGGGCGACGGATGACAACAGAAAAGGGATTTGGTCGTCATGCAAACGACAGGAAGGGTTTTATATTCTTTGCATTCATGACCTTCCTTTCCTATTCATTGTTTCGTGGGTTTCCATTTGCAAGGTTTGTGACCCTGGATATAACCCAGATATGCATCCGAATCTCTTTCAGACATTCGGACTCTTTCTTTCTTTCTCTCCCATGAATGCAACAAATCACACTCCACAAATGTACCTCCTGCACCATCATCCCAGTCCAGTATGCTTCTTCTGAGGCCCAATCTAAATAAAGCTCCCCGTTTGGGGAATGGCCGTCCGGTGTGCTTGTACAGCTCAATGAGACCAGCGCCTATTGTAGGTTCTGTGGACTTTCTCCTTTTGCGTCGACGGTACTGTCCATCAGCCTTTAGGGCCAACCGAAACCCGGCTATCCCTTTTGCGTCTGGATCAGTTGAAGTGTGACACCAATGCGTTTTCATGGTTCTTTGTTTTTCTCTGTGATGTTTACGATGATGTTTCAAGCGGGAAGAAGGCGGCGAGACCGCCTTGCTGAAACTCCTCCGGTTACCCACGCAAACAATGCCCCACAATCGGATCAGGTTGTGCAATTGTCTTCCTAGGCCTCGCCCGCCGGTTCTAGATGGACCGCTCAGCATGAGCTGTTTGATACAATTGACAGGGCTCTCTGTGAGTGGCTGTGTAATGTATGCGCCGGGTGTGTGCATCATGTCTGTGCGGTTGTTGTTCCACCTACTGTTGTAACTTGTCTTAGCTACAACGTCAGTGAAAATGGAGACATTTGCTTCACACCTCGCCCCCCTCCTCCCCCCCAATATCTCCCCCCCCCCCTCCCCCACTGTGTGACTCACAATGACAGGCCCCCTTCAGTTGGAGCTTCCATTGGACATCTCCGTCCTATCTTCTTTTTTTTTTTTTTCCCCTCCACCATCCCCCTCGTCTATTCTCTCCTAGCTCTCGTAGCGACATGCAGATGCCTCCCGTCAGAAAAAGACTGCATGCCGTCGTATTCATGGCTCAAGCGATCATGACCCAATCAATTGTCAGGCCGCAAGCAGTGCTAGTGTGCCGCTAACGAAACGTCAGTGTGTGTGAGATCTACTCACTGCAAGAGTAGTGCTGTGTTGGGTTTGAAAGTGGCATCTATGACACACGCGCTCTTGCCCTGTGGCCAGGAGAAGTCCCCTTTGTGTGGGGAAGTCAAGACTGTCCACACAAACGCACTCACTCACTCACTGTTTATGGTTGGACTAAGGCATCTAATACAAGGAACTGACTGCCTCCTTACCGTGTCCATATCCACTGCCTTGACAGCGCCATCTCGGAAAAGCTTCATGCTAATGAAGACTCTAGCCCGTTGTCCCCTGTTCGCCACAGCGGATTCGCCAGTTAGTTTGTATCCCGCCCTCCATAGTTGGCCCGCCTGTCTCTGCCTGGACCAAACTGCTCCTCTGTTCATTAGCTGGAGTGGACGCCTGATGTCTTTACAATGGCAGGCGGCCAGAACAGGAGGGATTTGGGAGTGTTCAGCAGAAAAGATTTATTGCATACCCTGTGTGTAGGCATATCTGTGTTTTTTAGGGCCATCAGAATGATGTACACAAAACACCCTCGCATGGATACACTCTCAGAAGCATACACCAACATATGCATGCACACTGACATTGATACACGCGCACTAGGGATGGGCAAAATTATTCTTTTCCGGGAACTAGTTCTTTCAGTTCAGTTCACTATAACGATTCGTTTATTTGATTCGGTCGTTTTGATTCGTTCGTTACGTCAGATTACATCTTAAAAAAATAAATAATTAAAAAAAGTTTTTTTATAATATATATATATATATTTTTTAATTGGTCATGGGTCCGGATAGGACCGTCATGACCGGAGTCCGCCGTTTGGAGGTGCCTGCTATATAGTATATCGAACGTCCCACCAATATTTATACCACTTGCTTACGCTCTATTAGGGATGCAAATTATCGAGTAATTCATTAATCGATAGTTGTTTCATCTTATCGATCGATGATCGATTAATTGATAAGCGGCAATTCTTCTGAGAAGCTGAATTTCCTTCTGAATGTTACACATTTAGGTGGTAATTCAACAAAGTCGTTTAGTTGTTGTACTTTAAAATACTTCCACATATTGTGCATTTGGCGTCTTTGTCGTCATTAACCAACTTAAAGTGGCTCCATACTGCACTCCGTTTTGCCCTCTTCATCGTGTCAGTGTCTCGCTTTTCGTTTGTCTTGCCCTGCTTTGCTTGTGTTCCCGCTTGTGTTCCCGCGTGTGCGTCAAGTACGTCTGGCGTCAAGCGCGCCCTCACGTGGACGGGTGGGGAATTACGGGTTAAAAACGCGATTAATTGCAAGTAATCTATTTTTATCGAGTAATCTCTTATCGACAATTAATCGATAATCGATTAATTGTTTGCATCCCTACTCTCTATATTTCATTCATGGTTTTACATTTATAATTTTATTTTACTTTACATTTAATTCTTCATTGTTCAGGCATTACAGAACTTGCATGGTCATAAATAAAAAATACGAACTGCAGTTTAATTTCTTTGTTTGTTCTTAAATTGACGTAGAATGGAGCAAAGACTCCTGGGATTGGGAAATGCGTTTATCCAATGAACAGATGGAGGTCAAGTCTATTTTCAAAAAATGTAGGGGGATATATGAGTCGAATGGTATGACCCAAGATACGTCAGACAGAGAAAGCGCGCATATTCGACGGTACCGCCTTGTCATTGGTTTACCCAGGTGCCATTCCAACACCATTGCTACCTCTCATTGGCTGAATCTTTGAGGAAGTTGTAGACTCAATCAATATAAGTCGCGGGGAGACGGAGCTCTGTTCGTTTGTATATTTTATTTACATGACCATATGTTTGGTTTATGTTAAAAAAAAAAAGAATCAAAGAACCAGTTCTTCTTGTTTTGGGGAACCAGTTCTTGTCGTTCACGTTCGGGATTCGTTCGTTGTAACGAATCAGTCGCGACCGACACATCCCTAAAGCGCACATATAGCCAGTGCCTTACGTTTCTCTCCACGAGTAGAAGAAAGGCTGCCATAATCCCAGTTCTTCCTTTTGAGAGCACGTCTGTACTCTCTACTGTGTCCGTTACCTTATCTCCCCGCCCCTTCCCTCTTTCTCTGTACTCATCTGGGGAGGGTATAGGCTTTTGTAGATGCAAAATAATCCTTTTAGCTCCACAATCTCCATTACTGAGATGCTTGTACTGCACGTGGGATCTCATAAGCGCCAGCTTGTATATTATGGCTGCCTCAATTTTCTTATTCTCAAACCGTAAATGTCAAAAGTGTAGGAATACCTTTTCATCTCTGCTTTCATTTTCAAAACGAAAGCTAAAATCGGCCAGATTCTTGTATGATTTTTCCATAATCAACTGGGCTGAAGACCAAATGGACCCTAGCACAGCAGAATGGCGGCGGTCTCTTTCAAGAACCACATGAGACTTACAGCTCTGGGGTGGCTCTTGGGTGTTTCTCCACAGTTGGCCAACATGGTGTCCATTTCAGGGATTCTGAAATGTTTCCAAACTGCAGTCATGTTTTGCGTATGTAATGGATGCCCCTGCGCAGCATGGGGTGATGTTTGAACGTGTCATCGATAGCCGCTGCAGGAGTACGACACAGGAGTGTAACGAGTTCAACCATATTAGTCTGCATTTAGGCACGCATTGTTCTTCGTCTTTTGGATGTCCCAACATTTGTGGCAGACATTCTCAGTTTTGGGAACACTGGAAAAAATAAAGAATGGAGTGGCAATTAAGACACTCAAAATATCATACTTCACTGCCAGCACGCTTTGGTCTCTTGCAATTGAGACATCACAATTTACTTCTCCAGTCACCATAGTCTCTGTGTGTGTGTGTGTGTGTGTGTGTGTGTGTGGACTTTAAATAATTAGATTGAAAGTAGAAATATGTGCTGGCTGTCCAAGCAAATTAGGCTCCTCGATTGCTTTTGATTATCCTTGCCTGTGAGTCACATAATTGTATGCAGATTTAAATTCAGAACTGCAGCCAACACTATTCTTCCCACTTATGTCGTTCCGCCATTCAAATTGCTGGAGAGTTGACTGTTGTAATACAAAGTTGTTCCCATACTGACCATTTCCTTTGTCCCCCTCTTTTTGTCCATCATCCTACCCACAGGCCAAGTCGTGCATCTGTCACATCTGTGGGGCCCACCTGAACCGACTCCACTCCTGTCTCTACTGCGTATTCTTCGGCTGCTTCAGCAAGAAACACATCCACGATCACGCCAAAAACAAGCGACACAACCTGGGTAAGTCTGACCTCCCCCCAGCTCCATGGATTCTGCTGGTTCTGGATCAAATGCTTCCCCTCCATTCCTAGTACCTGCCCCTGTTTAGTTTGCATGCTTTGTGAAAGCTAAATGAGCGATTGTAATTTAAATTGGCTTGCGTGTCTTTATGGGCATCTCGATCACACGTGGGACATTGTTGCCAGGTTGCTCATCGGCCATTCAGAGGTCAGTGTAATGACACGATTAGTAAGTTTACCGCTTCAAAACCCTTGTGCTCTGAAGTAGGGCTGGGCGTTATATCGAATATATGCGATGTATCGCGAGATGTTCTCCAGGGGATAAAATGCCCATATCGCGAACATCGAATATAAATTGGGACGCAATGTTTCTTTTTGCCGCCGCCGGCATACTCGTTGTGCTTTCACGCGACGGGGCGACAAGATCTCATACAAAGTGAACGTAGAGACGCGTATCTGCCAATCAGCATTCAACAGCGTGGCCACTGAGTGACATGTGTAACGTAACAGCCAACCAGCGTTCAACCGTCAAACTCGGTGCAGTGCAGTCCGGGGTGAACTGCAGCACGGAGGAGAAAGTGATTGTTGCCGTTTGCGACTCCCGGAGCTCTATATATAATAATATATAATATAATATAATTGGTTATATAATATCACGGATAAAAGCTCTGTGCGCCTCCTGATGGCCGTAGCGTGGGGAGCTCTCATAGGGATTGGGCTTCTCGGGGTTTGTTTAACGCACACGCACAGCGTTCCCTTCTCTCGCTATTTCCGGTGGCTCTCTAAACTCACTCCCCCCGCCCATTGCGAGTCCACGAGATTCTCATGGACGCGCATGTGTGACGTAGTCTGGAAGGCGCGCTGCTGTAGGTGCGTGTACCTCCGACTGGTGAGTGAGAACAGCCAGAAAGAGAAAAAAGGATGGAAACTGAGGATTTGGTTTCGAAAAAGAATAGCACTGGATCCTTCGTCTGGCAGTGTATATATAATAATTATTATTCAAACTGTTAATAAATAATTAACGGTTTGAATAAATGCTGTGTTGGTAAATCTAACTTGCTGTGATTTTCCTTTTCTTATGTGCAAGTTCTAAATTGTTCCAATAGAAAGCACTGATGAGTTTAAACAATATGTTGTTTCATGTAATCTACATGCAGACTTATGTTTCAGTAATACTAGAATTATTACTGACGTAACATTATGCCAGACATGGTTGAATCGAGCATTTATGATGTGCTCTAGAGGAGATTCAAAATATATCGAGATATATATCGTGTATCGAGATATAGTAAAAAAATATCGAGATATTCATTTTGGCCCATATCGCCCAGCCCTACTCTGAAGGTATTTTATTGTTTACTCGGGTCAGATCAGTATTCAGCAACACATTTGCAATAGCTAATCGTCCCCAGGCAGGACTTCATCGTTCTCCGCTGTACAAACAAAAGGTTAAAAATCTTTAATCTTTAACCGCAATTGCAAACGCCACCATGTGTTCCCTTTGTTTTATTCCCCTATTGAGCATACCTATATAAACCTGTCTATTGTTACGCCTGCATCAACTGTACTAACACTTAAAAAAAACTCAGTGCCTGTTTGACAAGCTCAGACGTTGAGTGTATCCATAGAAACCATGCAGGGGTTTCTGTCGATCGGCTGATTGCTGCAGCCCTAGACAGCTTGGTTTCAGGTTAAATCTTCCCCCAGATGTGCTGGCTTTACAGCTCGAAGCGTACATTCACACTTTTGGACGTTGCATTGAGAATCTTTGGGCTTGACTGATTTTGGCCCTTGTGTTAAAGTCAAAACAATCCACTCAGTCATTTCTGTCTCAATGTTAATTATGTCTACTAACGTAATTACGACCGGTTAAACTGCATCACTGCCACACCATCCACCTATCCCCCCCACCTGCACTTCTGTCAGCAACCCCAGACCCCAGGGGGTCGAAACATCGCAATGAGCGCCGACCTTACCTGGCTGAACCCTTCAACCACCGTGCATTGCTATTCTTTGAGGTGGTTAGGCCAGTCCAACACAGGCTTAAGCCCCTCGTTGCTCCCTGCCGCAGCTGTCTGGCAGGTTAGACGTTAGGTAATGCACAGCCATACGAGGACAAACTCAGCCCGGCTCTAGCGTTGAGTGCATGATTCATGTAGGGTTGATAAGATCTGAGTAGGAAGTAGACCAGAGAGAAAGGAATACAGGCGGTAGCAGGGGTCAGGTAATGCCTATTGTCCTGGGCGGGAGGGATCGTAACAGAGTCCCTTGGTTTTGCTTGCTCCGTGTTCGAATCAGTCAATGTGGGTACACTTTATAATTCCCTTTGTCTCAACATGCACACATCTTGTGGTTAATCCCCCCCCCTCCCCCCCCCCCCCCGCCCGAGCACACACCCTCATGCACACACACAAACGCAGGGATTCACAATGGTAATTAGCTTTGAGCTTTGCACAGAGGCCTCACAGGCATTAGTACTCTGTTCCCGTGCACGTCTAATCAAATGAATCCCGGCTCCGCACCGCGAGCATCCTCACCTCGGTGCTCGTGTGTCTCATCTCTTCCCTTTCGTTCCCTCCCTCCAGCAGACATCCTCTCTGCAGTGAAGCGGGCCACGTTTATGGAACGGTGCAGCTGGCTAGTGCAGGAATTAAAGAAGGCCCAAGTGAAATTGAACGCTTGCACACTCTGCATGCTCCTTGCGCATCAATGCCGTTATGACCGAAGACGAGACCGAATGAACACGGTTAATGTGCGTTGTAGGCTAGCGAGCACTCTGCTGTAGGATTTGATATTTGCCAGCATGCGTCACGACACAGCTGAAATGAGCGTGGCGGCCAAACGCTCCCCTCTTCCTAATTGAACCGTTGTCCATGACCCCTTTTTGATTGACTCCATGTGCACAGTGGCGGTAGAGGTACAACGGAAGTGCTGTAAATAGGTTGTCACGGCAACGGATCCCCTTGCATTGTTGCCGTGGTCTTTGAGAATGAAAAGGGATGGTTGTTGGAAGGCACAGGTGGGGGTGGATGACAAACACACACACACACACCCTACCTCCCCTGCATTGCCCGTGGCCGTTCTGAAGGCCCATGATCAATAGACGTGAATGAGGAATAGAGAGACGAGGAGGAGCTTGCCTTGAGGCCAGCACTGTTGGGATGGTAAGCTAAAATCTATTTCTAATTATTGTGCTTTCTCTCTTTTTCCACCAGCTGTAGACTTATTATATGGTGGAATATATTGTTTTGTGTGTCAAGACTACATATACGACAAAGAAATGGAGCAGATTGCCAAAGAAGAACAGAGAAAAGCCTGGAAATTGCAAGGTATGTCGCTTTTTGTTTCCACCCTCGTGTCGGTAACTCTACGCCATAATCGACGCCACACCGCTGATCACAACACCCTCGATGGTGTTGTGATCACATGGTGTCAAGTGTCGGCACGGCTTGATCAATCGGCACGGCTTGATCAATCCATAATGACCTGCATTCTTATGACTAATTCCCTGGCATTTAATGGACAAGTCTGAAAAAAAAAATTGACCTAGAAATCAGGTTGTCGGGTTGTGAAATCAAGAAATTGTGGCACATTCAAACTTGACAAAGAAAGAAGAAAGATATTGCATGGATTATGCCCTGCAAGAGTCACTCGAAATCTATAATGATTTATTTTTGGCAACTACATTTCACATGCTGCTGAAATTCAGCTCCATCGCATTTAATGGACATATTGCTGTAGCAAATGGTGTTCTTATCGTGGCAGTTCAATTGTTCCATGCCAATTTATTTTCCCACTGTCGTACACAACAAAATACTTTTGTTGTCTCCCTGCTTTCACCCGATTTTCCCTTTTTACTTCTGTTGGTTCTGTTAAACCTTTTATTTTGGTATGTTGAGTACTTGAGAAAATCATACCTGATTTTAAAATGGGCACTGAAGTAACAAGAATTACAAGTAATACTATATTTTCAGTTGGCCTTTTACCTGCTTTCAGTCCACAAAGGTTAACAGATCGATCCTTGGACTATTATGTTTGGAAAAAATAGAGTCCCGCAGTTTGCGGGAGACCACTTGACAGTTTGTGTTTGCAGAATGTAAACAGAACACAGTTGGTCAACTCATGCCACCACTCACTGTATCGACGTATACATGGTCCTGCGTGAAACCGTTCTATCTGGGGCGCTTTTTTTTTCTATCTTTGGGGCGGGTGTTACTAACCTTACCTTAGTAGGCCTAACATGCTTGTTTTGTAAAGATTATTAGTGCTAATTATTTTAAATATGCAAAACTATTTGATAAAAAGTGCTCCTGTCGTCTAGCCAATGAAGCTACATTACTCGACTCGTCTAACACGGATAATCAGTCTGACGAATCAGTCGTGCACATCCATCTATGGTGGATTCATGTTTTCCTTTCCCGTGTCAGCAGGTATCGGGGAGAAATACACAACATGGGAGCCCACCAAGCGGGAGCTAGAATTACTACGACACAATCCAAAGCGGAGGAAAATCACTACAAACTGCACCATAGGTGGGCGACAGACGAGTGTTCTCCAGACGTGTGTGCGTGTGTCACGGTGTCTCAAATCTATCTGGGCTCGGTCACCCATTGAAGTATCACTTAAGGTCATTCAGTCAAGTGTCCTTTAAGGTCAGCCAAGAGCGAGCAGCCACACTGGGGTGCTTAACATCAAATTCCTCTCTGACAGATCTGTGCCACCGTGGGTCTATCATTCTCTCTGCGTGTTGCTCGCAGTGCTAGACGCTCTCTCTTGCTCGCACTATTCCTCTTTATTTATTCAGAGCCTTTTCTCATATTTATGTTCCTTCCCGTTTTTGTTCTGCAGTTCCATGCTTTTGTAGTTCACCGGTCTTCCAGAACAGAGAATCCGATAGCATCACACATTTTGAGCTTAGAGTCTCTGATCTTTGTCTATTTGTGAGAATTTTCTCCAGAATGTAGAAGTCAATATACGGATGCTTCTTACAAGCGCCATGAGACCAGACGTTCTTGGCCTGGGTGAACTCAGGGTAAATGAAACCTGAAGCCCTTGTGTTCATGCCATCCTCTACCAATTGGGCCACATATGTATAATCATGAAATTGAATTAATTTATGATGACTCATTATTAATTGGACACAAGTTAAGGCAGGATTGACGGGACAAAAGGGTTAAACCAAATAAATCCAGTGTACCAGGTGCCTTTTCTTCCCTTAAGCTTGACGGCTGTTTAATTCACCAGCTACTGTCCGATATGATGATGATGCATCTAAACCACCCTCTTTGGCTTCTCTTGCAGGTTTACGAGGGTTAATAAACTTGGGCAACACGTGTTTCATGAACTGCATTGTTCAGGCACTCACGCACACACCGCTGCTACGGGACTTCTTCCTCTCGGACAGACACAAATGCGAGATGCAATCAAACTCCTGTCTGGTCTGTGAAATGTCCCAGCTCTTTCAAGAGGTAAGTTTGCCTCTGTGACTAAATGTACGTAATAAACCCGTAGGGCCACAGAAGGTGTACAGTTCCCTGCAGATTCACTGCTACGCCCACCCAAAGGCTACATGTGTGTATATATATATATATATATATATATATATATATATATATATATATATATATATATGCACTCGTATTAATAATAATAATAATACATTTAATTTAGAGGCGCCTTTCAAGACACCCAAGGTCACCTTACAGAGCATATAGTCATCATTCAAAACTATGTAAAACAGACTAGGAATAAAAGGAAAACAGAGGTTAAACATGAAGAATAATAATAATTAATAACACTCAAAGACGCCTAAAGTGAAGTGGGGACCTCACTAACCACCACCAATATGTAGCACCCACTTGGGTATTAGTGTCCTGTGTTTGTGGAACATCAACTTTGGGTGTTACACAAGGACCGCTGCTGCCTATTTCCCTATTTATCCGTTCCCACGCTGCTTTGCATCTATCCTCTCCTCCTTCAAGGCACCCACGTGTTTCAGTGTGACATGCATCTGTGTGGGCCTACAGATGGTGCATTGTGCCAAACATGGTGTGTGTGAGAAAACACCAGTGATATCTGAAGTTGCCGTACGCCAGCCCACACCCCTCAGACAAAGTTCTGTTCCTTTCTCGCACAGAGTAGGAAAGCGACCGAGTAGGGCATGAACTGTGGCCTCTGAGTAGGCTGTGGCTGCTATTCAAGAACGGTACGCACGCACAGTGACTGTCGCTTACGCCAAGGCAGTCTTATGAAGGTTGCCCATGGTTCTACGCTTTTCTCTGCTGCACAGGCACACATAAACACGCCCTCTTGCACAACTTTTTGACATCACAGAGAGAAGGAAGTTTTGTTCTGCTTTCATCAAGCCCTCATTCCTCCCTGTTTGTTCCTCTCTGTACACTGTCGCTGCCATGTCAGCTCACTTCAAACTGCCACGAGGAACAAACTACCTTCAGCTCAGTCTGCACGGACGTTTCTTTTCCCCTCTTCCCTCTGCACGGCTCACTCAGACTTCTCAGGGAATTGGGGAGATTAAAAGGCAGTCTTGAGTCGGTGTTCACAGTATTTCTGCCTGTACTACCAGAGAAATGAAAGGCACAGTCTGAAATGAACGGGCTGTGCTGCGGTGGTGGTGGTGGAGCTTGGTGGCAGCACCCAGGCTGCCCTTCATCTCTGCTCGGCTGTGCTCCCGTCATCTCCGTGCCACCCCCGGACTGTCTCTGCCCCGCCCCTCCAACCCCCCCGCCCCCACCCAGCGAATCCTCTGTTGCTTCGCCCTAGTCCCGTTCTCGCCTTGTTTAAACAGCCGGTTTTATCTATGAATATGACATCCGTGAGGGTCTGACACTGCTTTAGTCTGGCTTTAATCTACCGAGATGGGCGGCAGACCGGGGAAATTCAGGCATCAAAATAAATATTTGTTGTTGCTGCTGCTGCTCACTCTGCAATTTCATGCAAAATACGGAGATACTAAGGAGCAAACAGGGACAAGGTACCCTGCTCTTGGAATAGCGCCTTGGTAGTAACTGTCTGTATTTTACGTATTTTAAATGTTTGCCCTCTGAATCCAGAAAAAACACCACGTCTTAAAGCCTATATGTGTCCTAAATTGATCCTTCTGATTGATAACCAAGTGCTGTTCAGTAATCAACAAACATCTATTGGATAATTTCTGGAAACTCACTGAATAATGATCAATATCACCTGAGCAGACTTCTAAAACAAGTGGCTCTGCGCTAAATGTCAGGTACTTGGTAAGCGACACCGCAAGCCGTTAAGGAGTCCTCGATTCAGCTGAACGATTGTCATCCGATGTGTTGGTGTGTCTGCCAGTTCTACTCCGGCCACCGGTCGCCCCACATTCCCTTCCGGCTGCTGCACCTGGTGTGGACCCATGCCAAACACCTGGCCGGCTACGAGCAGCAGGACGCACACGAGTTCCTCATCGCCGCGCTGGACGTGCTGCACCGGCACTGCAAGGGGGACACCACGCGTAAGACGCACGCAAGCACGCTACCTACCCACGCACACACCTACCCATTCCCCCGCGCCGACCCGCACGCACTCACTCACAAACGCACGCAAACGCACACCCACGCCGACCCACGCCAGCGCACACACACGAGCAAGCATACACGCAAGCACACGCAGGCTAGCAAGCACACACGCAGGCGTCCTTTTACACCCCGCCCCCTAGTTTTTAGTTCCCCTCCCTATTGTTTAAATGAGCTGGTTAATGTTAACCCCTAGCTAACCCCCGGTTTGGCAGGAGAACTACCCCTGAAGAGTTTCAGCACTGTGTCAGAAAACCCTGACTCATTGAGTTCTATAAGAGGGTGTGCGCGGGCCGTGGTCAAAACGAACGTCACACTCGCATGAGCTGGGATGCGCATCCAATCGATACTAGCACTCTGCGAAAAGCATTTTTAGCTGTAAGTGGCAGATACTCCCACGTAACAACTTTGTACAGTGGCGTCAAAACGAACACCGACATGTTACCTTGCATGTTACAGAGCGGTAACATCACAAAGTGTTTGTTACAGGACATCACAGCCTTCCGAGGGTTTCGTTTATTTATGCAGTTACCAGATGATATGAGGTCTTGAACGGGGAATCTCATCCGCACTGAAATTAATATTAATACGTCAAACGTATTCACGGATCCACCCCACTGTGTACGGCTCACGACACCATTACAAAATGGACCAATCAAAGACAGCGAAGCGAGGGGCGGGAGGGACATGCTGCTCTTCCCCATGCGGACCTATGCCTTTTTTTGTTTTCTTATTCATCACACTCCTTAGCCACAAGTCACTGCTCCCCGCCTCGCTTCAATTCCAAACGTACTGAAGGAGACTGACAATGGTGTGTACCGAAGGGGCCTCACGGGAAGTGCAGGGAATCTCAATAGACCCCAGCGCCTGCAGCAACGCGCTGAGCGGCGTGGCCTCAGCCGCCACCGCTGCCTGTGGCGAGGATGCACGCCACTAAACGAACAGCCCACTGCATTCCCCCAGCCACGCGGCAGGGACAAGGCAGTCTTAAGTTGGTGTGCGTGCAACTTTTTAACCGACAATGTTTTCTGCTTCCATTAGGAGATGACAACGGAAAGAAGGCCAACAATCCAAACCACTGTAACTGCATCATAGACCAAATCTTCACTGGGGGCCTGCAATCAGACGTCACTTGTCAAGTTTGCACGTAAGGACCATTTGTGTGGGTGTGGGGGAGTGTGAGCAAAGATCCCACTGTTCTGCCGTTGGGTCTGACAAAGCATCAAAACCGTTGCACAACACTGCTCGAGTTGCTTCCAACTCAGATCTCCGTTTACTCATTTATCCATCCACCGACTAGATCATATCCCCCTCTCCAGGTGTGCTTATAATGGACCCTGTTCCGATCAAGACGCCCTTCCCCCTAGAGGGCTCAGCGCGGTCTCTCGTGTCCTCTTTGTCTCCTCGTCCCGCACTGTAGCGGGAGGCCGCTCGAAGGGCAGGGCGTCTAGACACCAACTGACCCGGGGGCCGCCCCCTGGAGCTGACGTGTTCCGTTAACGGCAGAACACCGCCCTGATCCACTCAACAGCATCTAGCGGAGAATACGAGGAGCGGTTCACGCCATGTATATGGATACCATCATATAACATAGGATAGGACCGAACGACACACAGGGAACTGTGACTGTGGTTCACCTGTGGTGTATCCCTGATGGATAAAAAAGCATGGCCTTCTTTACGTTGGCGGCATACCGCAAGGTGAACGGCCTCCGTCCTCCTCAACCCCTAGCTGTAGAAGCCCCCTACTGGTCCAACGGACGACTACACGGCATGACTCATCTTATCAAGGGTGATGGTGCATTATCGTCTATGGGTCCGTATAGCAAGTGGGAGATGCGTATAGGAGCACGTGCTAATTCTGCAAAGTGAAAGTCTGCCTTTGGAATACGGCATTAGAAATTCCCTATGTGCAGCAGATTCTGTCTGATGCATCGCCATTGAATTGCCAATTGCGCTGGAAGGAGTGTGTGCGCGCACACACGGAGTGACACACACGGAGGGACACACACACACACACACACACACACACTGCTGCGGCCAATCATCCTTCGATACGCTGGCCACAAAGAGACAAGGGACAGCTGCATGTAGCCAAGACCCTCTGCGCCGTAAACACAGACACACCTGCAGGTGACGTTGTTACTAATGCGTACCCCTCCCCCCCCCCCCCCCCCCCCCTCAATGCAGTGGCGTTTCCACGACGATAGATCCCTTCTGGGACATCAGCCTGGACCTGCCCGGCTCGTCCACACCTTTCTGGCCCCTGAGTCCGGGAGGGGACGGCAGCGCGGTCAACGGCGAGAGCCACCTGTCAGGATCGACCACACTCACAGACTGCCTACGCAGGTACCTCTCCAGCCTCCTCCTCCTCCCCCCCCCCCCACCCCCTGGCCGCCCCCTCCTCCCCACAGCCGCTGCTCACTGCCTCGTCTCTACCGGTGCCGGAGGCGAACCGTTGGGTCGAGCTCTCTGTCTCTGTCTCTGTGTCTCTGTCTAATATTCCCTGATGTAAATGATGCAGGGCGGATCCAACCGCGGCGTTCTCTGGCTTTTATGTTCCCCACTGACGGGCGATCACTCACGGACCGCAATTACAGACAGTGTCAGCAGTCGTCAATGTTACTGGCTCTGTTAAGCAAGGGATAATGTCCAGCCAGCCGGTCATTATCGTAAAATACACAGTTGGATCTTACGCTAGAGGAATATAAGGGGGGAAGTTATTGACACATTCTATTCCCAAGCCCCCTGAGTCAATTCCCTTCTGCCTCTCGATTCCTTGTGACTCTTACTGTCATGGTCCTGCATCACCCTCGAATCAGCCTGATTAGACTGCTGCTCCACTGAAGAAATCAATCATTTCGGCCCAAAATCGAACTAGAAAATAATTTTGTTTGATATTTCATTGCTTCCGCTTATAGAAATGGTCCATTCGATTCTATGGTTGGAAATAGCCTCCATAGCAACAGTGTGTTAGTCATAGCATCGGTCTGCTATGCAGCAAAGAAAGGCCACTGAATACTGTAATTTCCCAATCATAATCGAGTATTCATCAAAGCCATGTAATAAAGTATAATATTTTGGTTAAAATAAAGTCTCACTGCTTGTATAATGATATGGCCTTGACTCCCAAATGTGCTTAAATCAGGCGCCTACTTTCTCTCTCCGCCGTACATTGATTCAACCAGTCCCAAACCGCCACGGTTGCACACTGAACCGTTCTTGCCATCATGGTTCTGGGCGGGCACCGTTACGCCCCTAGTGTCCCCTGATTGATCCGTCTCAGCCTCAGCTCTTGCCACACCAGGAATCCGGAGACGGAACAGATTTGACTGCTGCTGCTGCTGCGGCTGCTTCAGATAGGATGTGTCAATACATTCCCCCCATAGTCCTATAGCATAGCATCCAACTGTCAGGCTTCAGCGCTCTGAAACCACCCCCCGGGGCACTGCTCTCTCTCTCTCTTTCGTACCCTCTCGTTCTCCCTCCTTCCCTCTCTCACCCTCTTCCTCCCCCTCCCCTCACTGGGGCTTCTCCCGTTCTGCCTGCACCACAGCCCTCGGGTGGGAGGTGAGAATACCCGGGAGCTCATCTCCCATCAACCCAGGGTCTGCAGAACAGGTGTTGCCTCTCACGACCTACCCCTCTGCCTCATCACTATTACTTTCTCCCTTGCTCATTCTCTCTCTCTCTCTCTCTCTCTGTCTCTCTGTCTCTCTGTCTCTCTGTCTCTCTGTCTCGCTCTTTTTCTCTCTCCCCCCCGTTCTTAAGTCTTTACTGCATCCCCCACACACACACACACACACACCAGTCTGCGCTGCAGCAAACCTCTTAAAGGTGCAGGATCGGTTGTTGCTGTTGCCGTGGTGATGGAGGCCTCATCAACGGAATGACTGCACCAGAAACGCAGCGGGGCGGACTCGTGTTATCGCTCTCTGGACGCAACATAACAACCCTCAACGGATTATCGTTTGACACGCCACCACGCCTCCCCCGTTCATGACAGCGGTGGTGGTGGCGGTGGGGCACTGGCCGTGTTTGATTGAGCGGGAACGACCTTATGCGTTGCCGATGACGACCCATCTGCCTCAATGGTTTCCCAGAGCACTGATGAAATGAAACCTCCGTGCCCGTGTCGCATTGTCTCTCCGTCGCTCCGTCTGTTATGTGTGCTCTCTGTATGTTGTTCTCGCACGTCCTCTCCCTCGCCCACGCACGCGTGCGCGCACACACCCTGGATCCATCTCAATTCTGCTCCTCGTCACGCAGGTTCACGCGGCCCGAGCATCTCGGAAGCAGTGCCAAAATCAAATGCGGTGGTTGCCATAGCTACCAGGAGTCCACCAAACAGCTGACGATGAAGAAGCTCCCCATTGTGGCGTGTTTTCATCTGAAAGTGAGTCCGCCCGTGGTTGCATGATGCCACGCATCGCCTCCCGCCGCAATGTCTTCCACGGCACTGGGGACACGGGATTATGGGGTTTCATGGCGGCCCCCTTATGTGAACGTATGATAGAATGAGTATGGTTCCTAGGATGGACAGAACTTTGTTTATATAGAAGTACAATCAAAATGTCCTCACCATGATGCATCAAATTCAGAGGATAGATTTTGGGGGGGGGGGGTTAAATGATTCCTGATGAAACGCGCTGGTAAATGATGTGGTTTATAATCTTGAATAGCTGGTATTGAGCATGATGCTGAACAGCAGCCATGTGTGATGGACATGTGGTGCAGAGTCTAGTGCTACTGGGCCTAGCTACGGCTTCTGGTTTATCCATTTTGACACTACCATCCCAGAGGACCTCATTGAAGACATAATGTATTCAGCTTTCTATTCTGCACTCATCCTTCAAGAGCCAAAGGCAAAATGTACAAATCGGAGAGAGCAAGCTAAAAGTTTTGGGGTTAAGAGTTTCTCAGATTTAAAATTTGTTTTAGAAAGGAAGAGAATATGTTTCAACTGTGTTGTTTTGTTGCAAGGCTTTTCTAAAGCAACTACTCAAACGTTATGGTGTACATTGATTGTGATGCCGCAAAATGCCAAGCATTCAGTTTAATACAAACAGCAGACGTGTGCAAAACCATGCAACACGCACACCAAAGAGGGTTCTTGTTCCATTTATCAAAGCCTGTTCACCATTCACTCCCTGCGTCATAAATGCATTCGGTCTCTTCCCTGTATTTCATAAGCAATGACTGAGGTTTAAAGCATTCCCTGTTGGTCATAAACACATTTCCCCTTTTTCTTTATCCTCTCCTATCCTCATTCTCTTCCGTCTGCTCTCTCCCTCTTTGTCCTTTCCCTCTTCGATTCCTCCTCTGGCCACCATTCCTTCCCCCCCCCCCCCCCTCCTCTCCCCATCGACAGAGGTTCGAGCACTCGGCTAAACTGCGGAGGAAAATCACCACGTACGTGTCCTTCCCGCTGGAGCTGGACATGACACCCTTCATGGCCTCCAGGTGAGCCACCACTGTCTTATTGATCTCCAATGCAGGAACATTCACCACTAGTCCAGCGCTGTCCCTCATACTGAAGGGACTTTTCACTGGGTCTCATCGCCAACCCAATGAGCTCATGAAAATGTTTGAATCACTCTGAACGTTATACCATTCTGAACCTGTTTTTTTTATTCAATCAATTCATTCATTTCTTTTCCCCATCATTGGATCTGGGTTTATGGATAAAGATATAGATTCCCTTTTTTTCAATCATGGACTCAGACGGGAGGTGAAGGGATATGCAAATGAACCCCGACCCCCCTCCGTGCCAGTCATTAGCCCAGTATAGTCCGCGCCACGTTTTCCCCCCTGCCAGTCGAGCATGCAGCAGCAGCAGCGGCGGCGGCGGCGGCGGTGGTGGTGGTAGTGCCCCACCCCTCTGGTGGTGGTAGTGGAGCCTTTTATCCAGCTGCATACTGGCTCCCCATCATTGGACAGTCAGAGCTCCTGTACAGACACTCCTGACCCCTAGTGGAGACAAGGAGTACTGACATGCATCAGCAGGATGTCTTGTGTTTATCACCAGCCAAACCCTTTTTTTTTTATTATTATTTATTCATCTTTTTCTCTCTCCTTCTCTCTGTCCCCTGCAGTAAAGAGAGCAGAATGAACGGCCAGTACCAACAAACTGTTGATGTATTAAACAACGACAATAAGTAAGTACAACCCCAGGACGATCTGCATCCTCATGGGCAATAATACCATTCTCATTGGAACAACAATCAATTGTCGTTCATTGGGGTTCAGTAAGTCAACTTGGCTCCACCACATCGCGTAACGGATGCACCCTGCTGCGTCTTCTCGGGAACACTCCATTTAATCCCATCGACAAGAATGTCGGGTTTTGTATTAATTCACGGTGTTTAGAACAGCTTTCATTTTCCAGAACGTTTGCCAGGAAGTTTCTTGCGAATAACATTGATAATGCGTGCCCATATATGGCTCTGGCTATTTGGGGCCACGGCCGAAGAGACCGAAACCCAAAGTTCTTTAGAATTGTCTTGATAGAATTCCAGTAGCGCTTCCCCACCTAGGTGACTGACGTATGCCTCCTCTCTGTGTGTGTGTGGTGGCGGACAGGTATGCCTTGTTTGCGGTGGTCAACCACCAGGGGACGCTAGAGAGCGGACACTACACGAGCTTCATCCGCCAACACAAGGACCAGTGGTTCAAATGTGACGACGCCATCATCACCAAGGCAACCATCAAGGACGTCCTGGACAGCGAAGGGTAGAGAGGCGCACCACACGGGGCGTTAGAGGAACCACGGTAACGTGACTTTCCTGCGTGTGTATTAAGGGTCTGTTTTCTTTCTTTCTTGGGTCCGCAGGTATTTGTTGTTCTACCACAAGCAGTTCCTGGAGTACGAGTAAGCCTTAACGCGGGATCACGCTGCCCAGCGTGGAGAACACGACGTCTCTTTATGGCTGCTGAATCCCGGGCCGACGGGAGGGGGTGGGGTGGGGTGGGGGGGGGCAAAGAGAGGACAGACGGACGGACGACCCGGAAACACACAAACCTACCTGAAGCGCTCTCCACTCTCCCGCGCCGGCCGGATCACCCGAGAGTGAGAGTCGACGAGAAAAAAAAATACAATAAAAGATCGAAGACTTCTGAAATCATGCAACCTCTCCACAAACAAACACAAAAAAATAACTATACACAAAAAAAAACAACGCACTGAGCTTCTTCACGCCGGCTACTTGACGAATGCGAGCGGGGAGGATGAGGGATAGGACGTAGAGGAAGGGTTGATGGTAGTCTGTTTCCCCCCTCCCTCTTTCACCCTCACTCCCCCCTCCCTCTGCTGCAGGGGTGGGGTGGAAGCAGGTCAGAGGTCAGCCACGCGGATCGGGGCACATGAGGACATGAGGACCGATTTATTACAGTGTTGTATTCTAACTGTTATTTTTTTCTTTCCCTCTCATTTCTCTCCCATGGTGCTCTTGTTTCAACCGACCAAGCATTTAACTGAGTTCAGTCACGGTGGATTACAAAAAAAAAACTTTTGTCGTATGCATATGGAACTTGAATGCAAAAGAAAAAAAAAATGTTAACAAAAAAAACGATCATAAAACTACACAAAATCAAGGTATTATCAACTGTTTTGTGAGAACAGTTTTAAAGGTATGGTTATGATTCGTATCATTTGTGAATTTAGTTATCCAATACTGTATGAATTTAGTAAATATCTATTTTTGAAGAGAAATGAAATTATGTGGGATCTAAGAGATACCAGTTGCTGGTGCAGTGCTGCCATGGAAACCAAACGGACTTGGACGCAAGCATACCTAATACTCACTTGTTCTGTTTTTTTTTATTTGTTCTGTTTTTCACTCTGGCTGAGGGCAGCAAATATACCCTTTTTATAAGCAACTCATTGAATTTTGAGTTTTTGTTTACTGTTCCGTTCGGTGAATATATTCATTTTTATTTTTTTTTATTTTTTTTGTTGCAGTGTCCCTTTGCTGTCCTGGTACTGAAGAAGAAAAAAAATGGGGGCGTATACTTTTCATGTGGAATAGTTGGTATGATGACGACGACGGTGATGAAATTGGCTCACGTTAGCTGTTGATTAATTGTATGTTATGTGTTAGCTGTGCGGGGGGCATTCTGGTGTGAAGATACTGTATGCATTGTCCTCGGTTTGGGACTCCTTGTATTTTCGAGAATGCTGTGGTCCTCATCATTGGATCAGCAGCGATCGCTGTTGCGCACCAAAACAAAAAAAAAAGGCCCTTTCAACACCGCATGTGACGGGGGGGAAAGGGGCCTGCAAGCGCCTCAACGGCCTCCCCGCGGTGATGCCGGAGGCCTGCGGTCCCTCGGGTCGGTTCTGTCTTGAGGCTCGGTTACCGTGATTCCTGTACTGTATAAAGGAGGGAGGGGGATGTATTCAAAAGGGCAAAAAACGAATTGCACGTACATAGGCACCACCACTCAGGCCACACGCCCGACTCTGATCTATCGGTGGTCCCTTCTCCATGGCAACCGTGAGGCTGGCGGTGTGGTTATGTGGTGTTTATCTCCGCCTCCGCAGTGCAGTAAACCTGGCCCTCTACTCAATCAATACGCTGTCTTTGGAGTCCGATTGTTTTTGAGGTGATGCACATACGCCAGGCTGTTTTGGTGTTTTCATGTTGAAATATTCACGGTTTGTGTACAAAAGAAAAAGAAAAAAAGGATGAAAAAAATCACTTGCATATAAAAGGAGCCCCCCCCCCCCCATCACAAAGTAATATCACATTATTGCCACAGCCCACCCGGGTTGTTTCGCTGCTCTGTAATTAAAACAACAAAGTGCATATCTTTGGTGTGCTGCAGAACCTCTCAAACCCTGAGCCAAAAGGACGGAGGAGTGTGATCACGGACTTGCTAAATGGTTGCACCAAAGTGTTGATGTATCACGGCACAGATCATGCCGCACAATGGACATTCAGGGATGCGGCTGAAACGAAAAAGGAAGAGAAATAGCTTCATTGTCCGTTTCAGTGATTAAACTCAGAACAAAACTGCAATGTATTGGTTGTGTTTTATTTGTCCGTGGCCTTTATCGTAATTGCTGGCGAAACGACGGTTTCACAACTTAATGTATAACCATTTCTTCAATTTGTTATGCGCTTAATTTGGAAATGATAAATAGTTCAAATATTGCGGAGTTTTTGCCAGTTTAAAAATAACGTCTTGACTGATCAATGTTTTTTTTAAGCTGTAGGCCTTAAAGTCCATACTGCATACTAAGTTGAGGGGAGAACTAGCTCAACTTATCCCGGTCATTTCTGTAGATCTAGGGCAGCTCGAGCTCACCTGATCCAGTGTCAGTTCTGTGGAGAGCTAGGGCAGCTCTAGCTCACCTGATCCCGGGTCAGTTCTCTAGAGCTAGGGTACCTTCGTTCTGCTGCGTTTCATACCTTTTTTTTAACTTTGTATTTGGCGCCACCTTGAGGGTTAACTATGTATTACTGAAGGGTAAACGGCTTTCGTTTTCTGTGTCACTGAATATAAATAATTGTACTTAATGGAAGGGACAAAGCGTTACCAACGTAGGCTTTTAAGCATCATACGTATTTTGGAGAAATAAGCTATATAATCTCTTGATACATCTACATAGGGAAGGTTGAGGATATTATTTATTTGTGAATAACCCCGTACAAGGACTATGGTCTGAGAAAAATGTAATTTGAACTTGTGATTTTTGTTTTTTTGGCGTCAGAAGTGGACGAAGGAGGTGTCGAAACCCAGCAGCACATGTTGACTCCGCCAAGTAGAATATCACACCAGAGGGAGTGTTGTAGGCTCCTGAATATCAGCACGGCTGAGATTAGTCCGTAGCAGAACCATTTACCGAGAAGAAATTGCTCTCTAAATAGCTCTGGTCTGTAGGTTCGAGCAACGAAGATAATCACAGAGACGATGCTGATCCAGTGCAACTCGACCTCGACTGCGTTATTACTTTTATGTAACGGTTCTACAAGCACCGTATTAGTAGTTGGTTAGAGTTAATAAGCCGCAACCAATTATGATTTGTTTATTTAATCATTAATTTAGTACCACCAACACAAACAGTTCAAACAGCGACTAAGCCGGGTATGGACTGTTGCCAAGCAACACACTTCTTCCTGCTCTCCAGCTTCTACTTTGTGTAGGTCTAACTACCGCGGGTCTGCTGCATAGTATGACGTGCATTTGTCTGTTTCATTGTATTGTGCAACCAGTGAAATACGATGTGGACAGTTGCTTTGGTGGCATGTGTAATTCCGAAAAGTTAATTATCAATTATTAATGAAGGCTAATTAACGGTTATTACCCTGCAGTAATTTACTGTAAACCGCAGTTTTACATGTGTAGTTAAAAGTTCCAGTGCTGTTATACTCTAGGTATCAGCACTCAATAACTAGGTCGGAACAGTAGTAGGCCCTATAGTGGACATTGCGGTTAAACGGTGCACGTTGCATCAGTTGCATTTAGTTAGATTCAACGAACTTAGAAATATGTTCCATATTAACATGCATGCCCTACCTTTCCAATGCTCGCTTCTCAATCATTTTTATCATGGTGTAAAACTATATTTTAATAATTCAAACCACTAGTTTGTGTAGTGTAGCCTATTTTGTGTCTCTCGTTGAAGGGTGTTACATTCGATATGGACGGGTATTGTAATGGTTTATTTAGGTACAGCTGTGTGAAATCCAAATCAAAACATAGTACATACAGAGACTTTGACTCAGACAATCCATTGGTAATAATACAAAATAATGTATCTACAAATGTCCACAATAATTGCCCAAGCAGCACACACCATGCACGTCACAATCAGTCCACTTTTGTGGCCATTTATTGGAATATCAAATTATTTGTTTATATTTCTCCACAGTGACTTGCACGTGCAATCTACATTCAAAAGCAACATTTCAAATAAATAGATTTACTCTATATATATATATATATATATATATATATATATATATATATATATATATATACGTATTCATGAAGTGACTCAGAATTGATCCTCTGCTGGATATGAGTGTACCCACTGGCTTGAATCTTAAATAAACACACGTTTTTGATAGCAAATAGACAGAGGTTGTAACAACTAACTGTTGACGACATAGCCTGCAATATATATCTGAGAATGATGACAAAGTTTGTCAGTAAAACCATGGTCGACGGTTAGAAGGAACAACAGACCGGTCCAGGGTCTGTGTTCTAGCCCTTCTCAAATTTCATAAAGCAGGGGTGCCTCCCACCTACCTCAACCCCAAGACCTGACCTTTGGTTTCCACTCAATCACACACACACACACACATACACATACTGTACATTCATACATACATACGTACATGTTGTACATACATACAGGTCTGGAACTGAGACTTAGGGTCACCATCAGCTCATGTGAATTCTAAGGTCAAAACCGTTTGTCAAAACACTGGTGTGGAGTTGGTGGCTGAAGGCCGGTCAAGCAGTCTCACCTGGGGAGGGTCAGAGTGACTGGGCCTGGGTGGGGCTGGGTGGGGCTACACACCTGTGGTGCATTGAGTAATCAAGGCATACAGGATAAGCCAGCCATCAGCCAACACACTCAGGGAGAGTTACATCAGTCAGCATCGAACTTCTGCTCTCACTTGTAACATCTAGATCACTCTAAAGTAAAAGGTTTTATTATAGATCAAAAAACACATAGAATCGCCGCACCGACACACTTGCAGTGTCTCTTGTTTCTATAAGAGACACAGATCTAAAAATAGTAGTCACAGATGGTAATAAAGCCCACCGCTGAATTTCAAGCAGCAACATAAGTGGTTTAACGAACGATCACCCACCAAGAAGCGGATATTGACAAGCCGAGTGTCATACACTAAAATTGAATAGCAACAATTTTTACACTGTAGCAGCAGTTGGTTAGTTGATAGACAAGCTAATTCCAATCTATTACCATCACTGAAGAGTACGTAATCCTCTTACAAGATGAAAAGAGTCACCTGGAAACATATAATCCTATGGTATAATAATATACAGTTTCCATCATTCTTTATATCTATACATATATACAATATGTAAGACACCACAGAAATGCAGGAACATAAATCACTCACAGAAGGAAAATCCTACCCCCCAAAGAGAAATCCTTATCATTGAACCTGTTGTTTATAGCTCCAGGTAACACATCCTAATGCGATGCCACCTAAATTCATTCCGGCCAGACAGCATTACCCCAACAGCGCAGGACTTGTTGACCGTGTAATTGTTCCCTCCGGTTGTGTGCCATCAAACCACTGATTGATGATTCTCATACGCCCACCAGCAAATCCCTGCACTGCGTCGGGCCTGTGAAGCGACATGCTAGAAAGGAGAATTTACACAAAACCAATATCTTCCTGGTTGGTAGGGGGGAGGGTTATACTGTATGTAAAAGTCCTTATCCCCCCCCCCCCCCACACACACACACACACACACAGACCCAGCTGAAAGGGTAAGCACATATCCTTATTCCATTAAAGGGAAGTCAAAATGGGCACATGTTGGAAAATCCATATCTCGCAGGGACCTGTTGACCATCTGAGTTAGTGCACTTTCACCTGTCGGCCGCACTCTTTATCGATAACGCAATCTGTACGATCACAGCAGAAACACGTTGAACAAACACATTTGTGGGTGTGAGGCTTTCGCGGTTCAATGAAATGTGTTTGCAGTTCAGGGGGGACGAAAGATACATTTGTTCTGTTAGGCATATTTGATGTTCAATCAGACTGACCATGTGACTTTGATAATGTGCCATGTTTCTCTTCTACCCCCCCCCCCCCCCCCTGCATGCCTGCCACCCTTGTTTCTCTCTGTTGTTGGGCCAGCACCAGATCCAGATCAACACGCAAACTGCAACTCTGTGCAACACATGCAAACCGGGTGGTTCCCGTTCCCAATTCAATTTGTTTGTGACGTACGCGGTTGCTAATTCTACTGCTACTGCTACTGCTACCGCCTTTCCCCCCCGCGGCGGCGGCGGCGGCGGCGGCCTCCTCAGATGCTGGTCTGCAGGTCCCCGTTGAGCAGCGTGCTCTGGGTCTCCGTGGGCTCGTTCATGATGCGCGACTTGTCCTGCCGGCTGTCGCTGCGGTCGATCTCGTCCAGCCCGCCCACCTTCTTCAGACACAGCACGTTCTGGAAGCTCTTCTTGAAGTTCTCCGACAGGAAGGCGTACAGGATGGGGTTGGCGCAGCTGTTGGCGTAGCCCAGCACCACCACGAAGGCGAAGGTGCTCCGGAGCACCGGCGTGGTGCTGATGGTGCCCGTCACCGAGGTGACGTTGAACACGTAGAACGGCAGCCAGCAGAAGACGAACACGGCCACCACGATGGACACCATGCGCGTCACCTTCCGCTCGGAGCGCTTCCTCTTGGTGGAGCCCACCCGGAGGCCCGAGGACTTGAGCTTGACGATGATGAGCAGGTAGCACATGCAGATGACCATCAGGGGCAGGAAGAAGCCCAGGACGAAGGCGTAGAACATGAAGGCGGTGTAGTAGGCCTCCTGGGGCTCGGGCCACACGATGGTGCAGAAGCAGTCGTCGTGCTTGGTGATCAGGCCGCTGTAGATGACGATGGGCAGGTTGACCAGCAGGGACACGCCCCACACCGTCAGGTTGATGGTCTTGGCCATGCGGGGCTTGCGCCACTTGGTGGAGCGGATGGGGTGCACCACGGCCAGGTAGCGGTCGATGCTCATCACCATCAGGCAGAAGATGGAGGTGAACTGGTTCAGGGAGTCCAGCGTCATCACCACGCGGCACAGCACGGGGCCAAAGGGCCAGTGCACCAGGGCCAGCTGGACGGCGATGAAGGGCAGGCCCAGCATGAAGAGGACGTCGGCCACGGCCAGGTTGAGGATGTAGATGTTGGTGACGGTCTTCATCTTGGCGTAGCGCAGGATGACGTAGATCACCAGCGCGTTGCCGCAGAGGCCCACCGTGCACACCAGGAAGTACAGGCAGGTGAGGACCACCGTGCTGGTGCGGTCGAAGCTGGGGTCGGTGTAGTTGCCGCGGCCCTCCGAGTCGTTGGCCTGCGCGAAGCTCTCGTACATCAGGGGCTCCGTCAGGTTGAGGGCCGACGACGGGAAGATCCAGGGCTCCATGGTTCACCGGCGGCTCGCTGTCGCTGTCTTGGGAAAACCGTTTGGCAGGGACTAAGGCATTCCACCTGCAATCATGGAATATATGGATTCATAATGTATATCGATGTGCTTATATTGAGGAGGCGTCTCTGTAGTCCTTCTAAAAGCAGCGGTGATAAGGTTCCTATTAAGGAGCGACAAACGAATGGTCCACATCGATCGAGCCTCGGTTCTATTTCCCTCTCCCCTCTCCATGGAGATGTTACTGACGCATTAACGTCAGGGTTGTCCAATTGGTGGACCTCTATGTAATGAATCTTTGCAATACAAATTGACCTTTTGCATTGGAGTCATTTCTGTGCAGTCAGTCTTAACATTTATCGATTTCCTTGGTCTACACATCTGTTTTAATATTTGACTGCTGTAATAGGAAAAAAGACATGAGGCACTCGTAACTGACCTCTCAGGTTATAAAATAACTCAACAATAGGCCTTTCCCTCGAAGGCTGAATTATTGTGGTTCTGAACAAGCAAACAGGTTTTATTCTTGGTTTATTTACACTGAATACGTGGCCAGTTTCATGATACAGCATGGCTACCTAGGGAAATCTCTCCCCTGGATCCCATCCGCTGGTAATCACTCACACACCCTCCTGTGGGCGAAGGGGGGAGGGGGGGAATAATTAATATAAACAACCAAACCCAACCCGGCCCCCACACGTTTATTAGGGGTTGGGCAGGGATGTAAATTAAGCAGGACTAAGTAATTGAATGAGGAAAATCACTGTCTTCCCTCCCGGGAACCAGACAGGGGCAGCCTACCAGGCTAATATCAAGAGAGGTTTTATTAAGCCACTTTGTCATTTCCTCCGTGACAGCAAGGTGAGGAAAGCAGCCTTACTGAAACGGTTGGATCCTACATTTGTGTTGTGAGTGGTCTGAAGGTCTGTCTTAGTTGAATGCTTTTCAATAGGTATTTATTGACTGAGTGGGTGTGGGGCGCTTTAGGTCTACATTACGAATGCACCTTGCCATCGCTGAAAAACGGGGATTGCTAAAAACAAACATAGTGCAACCTTTGTAACCGTCAGAATCAATATTATCTTCAGGGTATCTGTATACTGTGCTTTGTAAAAAGTTGATCTCACCAGTCTACAAAAACTCCATTAAGAGGTGTTATACGATTTGATGAACCCTTATTCTTTCCCTTTAGCATTAAGTCGTATTGCTTTATATGCAACAAGTTTCATTATCTCTCTCCCATACGATTTAATTTGGCAACGCTTGGTTAGAAAATCGAATGTCCACCAGAACAATATTGTAACAATAAGACTTTATTATCGCCTTCCTTAAAGAGTTTAATAAATAATTAAGGCTATTTTGGACAAAGATCAGCACAACGGAGGAGCAAAGGCGCCTAACATGAAAAAAGAGGATGTGCTCAGACTGTTCTGGTCTATCACGCACATGACAGAATCACTGCAGGTCATGTCACAAGGAATGCAATTATTTGCTTTGGTCAATATTTTTGCATCGCAAATAAACCTATATGGAGATGATAATGCCAATTGTTTGACTCCTAAAGATAAAAAATCGCCCGTTCTTCACGAGTCGACGTCAGGCGATCTCTAACTGAGACATCAGGTAAAGTGAGTGTAGGTTACGCTCAATACTACTGGATGACTGGATGAAGTTATTACGCATTTGATCAAGTAAAAGTTGCATGACGGCACATGTCGGAATCTGCACAACAGTTAATCCAAGAAATGTTCTTGATTTAGGTTGAAAATTACGTACTATGTGAAGAGACCAGTTGATGCTTACCTCTCACACGACGAAGCGCTAATTCGTTAAGACGCGTCTGACACGGAGAAGAAACACGAATCTGGAAGAGCAACGCATCGTCGCCAAAAAGCACCCGTATGCACAAGTTGAACTTCGGTGCGGGTTTTTCCACTTTTAGCACCAAAACCTTAGACTGTTACTGTGTTCCATCAATGGACATCGATGAAGCGACCAAAGACCATGCCGACCGCGCGAGTTCAAATGCAAACAGGAGATCGCGTGCGTCTCGTGGCTGCGCTGCTGTGACGCGCGCGATCAAAAGACCAGTGGAATGAAAGGTGAGCGCAGCATGGAGAGGCTGAGAGGGGAGGCTCTAAGGCGAGGCTGTTGGGGAAGGCTGTAAGGGTGTGAGGGGAGGCAGAGAGGAGAGGCTTTGAGGGGAGGCTGTTTGGGGAGGCTGGGTCTCAACAGGTTTCCATCCTACTAGGCTATATACACCGTGTGAACGTTTTTGCCGGCCATTTTCTGACTCAAACAAGGAGATAGAAAAAACTAGAAACTAAAAGTGTTCTACGTTTCGGAAAAGCTGTTTACAAGACATATGAACCCCCTAAATAGGATAGTGTTGGTCCTTCAGAATATCATTCATTCCTATAACCTTAATATCTATCAAATAGTCACTACCGAGTATTATATTTTTTAAATGTTGAAAGACTTTCCACCAGCTATTTAAGTCAATATATTCCTGAAATGAATGGCATATTCCTACAAATACAATTCGTTTATGATGTTAAATGTTTATTCAGTGGACTTTATTCAATCTCCTCCCATATATTCCCAATTCCAGCTGTCCATGTTCTCTAATAAGCCATCAACCATATTTGGATAAAAACGTTAGAAACCCCCACAAATACTCCTCAGTGCTTCCTGGAGACGTTTACTTCAACAGGGGCTGTAAATATCGTAATAAGTGTTTGAACACGGCGTTCTTGGGCCCCTGTGACGCTGGGCACTCAGCCTAAACGCTTCGCCGAACCCAAGGTGGAGGTGCATCGCGGCCGGACAGACGGCGCCCAGGCGGGGGTCCCCGTCCTCCTGGGGTTGGAGGTGGTGCTGCCAGGGATAACAGATGGTGCCGGCGGTGGCACCGTGCCGCAGGTCAGCGCACGCCTTCGCACTGTTAGCCGCGGTTAATGAGACAGCTTGCTCGTTCTATGGCTGGCGTTAGTGTTAGCTGGAGATGTTGTGTCGGAGGAAGCTACCGAACGAAGGTAAAGGAATGGAGACGGGTTATTTTTGTTTATATGTACTTCAGTAGACGGTTTTATCCAGAGCGTTGGGGTAACGTCTGATACATTGACCAGTAGTTAGAGGGAAGGAGTCTTGCTCCAGCAGTACTACAGGCAGACCGCGGGCACTTGGAAACAAACCGGTGTTTGGATACAAACACAAACAAAAACACAATTTAGATCGGACGATAGCATCCATTTACATGGACATTTCCTCTAAACCTTAAATATCTATTACGTCAATTAAATGATACTCATAAATGTATGGTGTGATACCCTTGTCGTTTAGAAAAAAATCAGTTTGTCAGATAACTGTTAACTTTCAAATGCACTTATGGCCCACTGCTTTAACGCTATCAAAATTGTAATGCGTAATGTGCTTAACATAATATGTTAAGCACATAACACAATACAATTACATTATATGCAATTGTTGTGTGATGTAATAAGACTCTGAGTTTTTAAATGTAAGTCGGCAGAATTTCATCCAAGTTCTCCCACTTAGAGTCGGACTCTTACTCATATTATGAGTGATTGGCCCAATCACTGTTCTAATGTAGTTGCATATTATTTGAACCAGGTAATCTTTTGCAGATGGAAAGGACATTGAATTCTGCAACGGTTATGGTTGCATGAGGAATTTAATCATAGCTGTTTCCTTCCACACCTAACTTGTGAAAACTTTAAAAGATGGATAGTTGTTGACATTCCGGCGATATATTAAACTGGACAGTAAGTGTACTCTGATGGAGCACATAAGGCCGGCCGCAAAATAGATAAGTGAAGTAAAGCTGTCTTCGCTGTTTACTATTTAGCAGAAGGGTTTATTCAAAGCAACTTGCTGTGAATTCAGAAACATCTACAGCTTTGAAATCTTTAATGAGCATAGGGGTTAGGCATTATCAAAAACCTTTCATAACATAACCTGACCGCCTGTCAAAAATGTTTTTGGGCTGTGAATAACTTCGATAATATCCCTGAATCTTCCACCTGAATTGGCCTCGATTGATTATTGTGTCCAGCGAACAGAAAATATTGTCGATGCTTTGTCAGTAATGTATTCAACCACAAACAGTAGGCTCATACGTCTTTGTGTGGGTAGCAGGCAGCCTCTCATTGAGTTGCTGCTAATAAATATAATAATGAAGAACTGAGTGACGCCGACTCCATAACAGCACGCGTGGCACTCATTACCAGGTTATCGTCGACACTCAAGTCGCCGATAACTAAATATTAAATGGCCTCACAATGAATCATCTACCCGATAACTTCATTCTTTTAAGCTAACTGATTACTAAATCAATACTGTTGACGTCGTCGTTAATGACGATCATATCTCTCCATTAGATGCTCATGATTTTGGATACAAGGGTTAGCAACATGGACCCTTTGGTTTGGGCCTGATCAATATCCTGTTGTGAAACAAGACTGGCGATGGGAACGTGTAATCTGGCCTAAGGTCCTCTCTAAGTTGATGAGGCCGTCCTACGTAAGGCAGCGGGGAGCTGCAGGCCCACGCCCCTTCGTCTGCTTTCTAATTACGGGGCTGTGATCTAGCACTTCTTTCTACAGCCTGCTCCGGCATGGAGGGCATTGATTAGTTCTGGCTCTGATGAACTGGCAAACAATTAATCAATAAGTTCCCTTTGGTGCACGTTTGATATATGCTGCTCCTGCCGCTGCCACCTATTTTCCCCTTTGACATTTTATTATGGCAATCGTGTAATGACTTGTGTGAAGCCCTAATCCAATAGGTCGCAAGCCCTGAAGTGTGTGAACTGTTGCTGAGGTCTGCTGATGCTTTGCAGAAGTAATCGTGTTATTCTGGTGGAAACAAGAGGCCAAATGTTGCATGTATGAGTGTGAAAGGATACTGTATAACCAAGTCCCTTACCCGAGAAGGGGGTAGAAGGAAAATGCAGAACAGCGAGCGGCTCATTTTGCATCCATTTTGCATCTGCGACGCACTGTCTGAACGTGGCGTGTGCTGTGGCGTGTTGCCAGTCTGAATGCGCCAGGGGTGTTAATGAGTAGTTCTGTGTGTGATGAACGCGCGGTAACCCTTCCTGATGCATTTTCTGAGTGCAGTACCAACGTCAGCGACAACGTTGTGTTCCAATTTTCCCCTTTCACATTTACAGCATCGTTATTCCCCTGCCATGTGAGTGGTTCTGCATCGTGTTATTACGTTTGAGAGAGGTTGATGGATTAAATCAAACACATTATTTCTATTAAGAGCGAAAGCTGTTCATTTGACATGTCACACCCGCCAAGATAGGCTCTAGTGGTGTAGAGACTGCCCTTTTGATTGACACATCTGAAATGAGAGAGTGAAGTGGATGAAGAGACCCCGGATGATATGTGTCAGTCCACGAAGGGAACTCAGCGCAGGTGAATCATAACAGCCTCCGTCCAACAAGTGTGACATATTGAGGACGTGGCCCCTGGGAAATGAAATAAGCAATGAATGAGATCCAGCTGCGCTTCTGTCCCATGAGGCTCTGGCGAGGAATGGCATAATCATTGGGGGTCCATCAGTCAGAGTTTGCTAATCAATATAATTATATTATGATAATCATAATCTGCACTAACAAATTTGTTCAAATTTATTTATTAGGAATGACCCCTTGAGATGAACCCATCTCGTTTGCAAGGGGGTCCTTAACAACATAAAGTACAATAACAACGTATTAAGAACATATTTCTTGATAAAAAAAAAATCAAAATTACCTTAACCGTGACATGCTGCAAAGCAGCTTACTCAATGGTAATTAATGCAGCATTAATATAGCTGACTTTGCCAGCTGATTAAAACAGGATTATGTCTTCAAGTGAGCTTGTGGGGGAAGGATGTAATATTGAAATGAAAGTGCTGCAGGGCTTCAAGATGTTTGGCTGCAGGTGAAAATATTCGCAGCAGGTCGACGAGAGTTTGTGGTGGAAAGTTTATATGAGCTTTTCAGTTTGTGTTTGATATGCAGACATAACTTAATCCAATTCGTGGTCGAGGTCGTTGACTACAGTTTTGTCTTTGTCATATTTGTTTCGCTTTCGGCTGGGACCACTGCACCGGTTTCCTGTTTTGCTGGAGAGTTCCGCTCTAAATATGGCTAATTGTATGTAAAGCACTTAAGAGATAAGGACCAGAATACATCTCTGTTCTGCCTCTGTGTTATGAGACCAGTACAGCGAGACTCAGGTCATCACAGGGCGGCCTGCCCGCTGTTCCCAGGGTTTATCTGATGAAACCAGGGTGTACGGTGAAGCAGTGTTCTGTTGTTATGCACCACATATCGCGGAAACACACTTACACAGCGTCGGAAACCGGCCTCAACACTAGATACCTTTAAATCAGGGCTCCAAAATGTCTGTTTGCCGCAGCTTTTATTGAAATATATGTTTGTGTTGGCACATTTAAGCTGAGCAGTAAGTGCTTAGCTCAAAGATGTTCTTTTAAATAAATGTCAGTTAGGAATATCTACTGCCGAATGAGGTGACCCAACGGGAATTGAGCCTATGGCCCACTGATGCCTAAAGCCTCATGGCCCACAGAAGCCCTTAAGCAGTGTTATGAATGTTACAAACTGGGTGTCGGTGGCGACTTTCCTGCTCTTCAACTCGCTCTTCAGCGTGTAGTGCTGTACTGTTTTGAATGGAACTCAGGTCTTCGAGAATTCCACTTTAGCATTCTTATACTTATTTTGTTTAACATTTTTGGTTTTAAAGATTGTCTTTTATAATTATAATTATAATTATATAATTATTCCTTTAAAGGTGCTGTGGAAAGGATTCAATATATATATTATTCATTGTGTAATTTGTTACAAATTGCATATCCATCTGTCATGTATTAGTGAGCGAAGTGTGCTGTGAGAACATCTGTTTGTATGGGCCTGCCTCTGTGTGACACCCTTTGGATTTTAGACTGCTCATGGATCAGATGCCAGTCGTGGCATCTCTTTGGATCGCTTCGGGTTGCTCAGGTTCATCCATCTTGTCTTTCATCACGGGTGCGAAATGCAATGCTTCTCAATGCTGGTAAAAAATTAGAGGGTGAGAGAATTTTTTGGGTTGTTCGTTTAGTTTTAAAATCAATTGATCTCTTTTCACTCTTGAACCGTACCCACACACAGCGACTTTGAGTAAAAAAATAGGATTCTTACCAATGCAAAGCACTCTGAATGCCCTTTGAAGGGAGCTCTTTAAAGGACATTGCCTTAAGGCTTCCCCACTCCAGCAGTAGTCCATTTAGTTGCATATATAACACATGCATTAGTGATGTGGACATTCAATGTTCTGTATTTATTGCAAAAATGATTTTTTTGTGTGAGCAGCGTAAAAATCTCGACATTTCTCACATCTACACACACAAAGACACCCAGACACACACGCACACACACACACACACACACACACACACACACACACACACACACACACACACACACACACACACACACACACACACACACACACACACACACACACACACACACACACACACACACACACACACACACACAGACAAACAGACACATACACACACAAACATACACACCGACAGTCATACGCACACAGTCCGAGAGCCAAACAGCCAACCGTTTCACTCTCTATCAACCAGCTCGTTGGTGCATAATTGTTGACAGCTGGTCTCGACCAAGAGGGGCTGAAACTTCTCTCGCAGGACTGTACCTTGTCACAAGTCATTTATAAGCTCGCTCACACAACACGTCTGCAGTAGACTGTGTGCTTATTAGGGGGAACAGGGTCAGTGGACGGATGGTTTCAGGTCTGGTAACTGGCTTTGACATTCCCCTCAGGAGAACCATGCTTCATTTAAACCCCCATCTCGTTTCGACACTGTGGACCAAAGCATTGACGCACACATGCTGAAATCTTTATTTTGAATCTTAAAATTGGAATCAAATCTTGAATCTACTTACTCTGGTTCAACCATTTGAAATTTCAGATGGCCACGTACATCGTAATATCATAAATATATAATTCTATAAATATGAATCATAGGAAAGATTATCAGGGTGTATAAGAAGCCTATTTTACTCCATTTCCAATAGACATTGTATCATAAAAAGATTATTTTGTTTTCAAATATTGATTCTACTGCCCTTCCCTCGAGCTAATCTTGGCAGTCTAAATAGTATGGTCGGTTGCGTGTTAATAACTCACCTACAATAACAAACCTTTGAGGACAAAAAGCGCCTCAATGCCTGGTTGTAAGGACAATTCAGAGGGCCCGGAACACTGCGAAACACCTCCCATTGACGCTTCTATTTTAAGCTAGCTTTTCCTTTCATGGCCTTTTGTTTGAGTCCTTTCTTCTGGTTCTCTGTCCTTTTTTTTTGGCGGTACCATGTTTTCTGTACCCTTCATTAAAATTAACCCTTTTTAAATTATCAAATGGCATTTTTGTCTCCAGCTGCAACTCAATTAAAATGCAAATGAATCCTTCGACTATACATCCTTTCCCTAGACAATGGATTTTCCGTTTTGTGGCTAAATTGGCGCGAGGAATTCGACTACCCGTCTACATCTAATTTGTTGCAAGCCAAAGTGCAAAAACCTTTCAGGTTAACAGCTTCCCTTCCCTGCAATTTGAACTAAAGTGGAGAGCCTGCTGTTGGTCGAGAAAAACATAACCAAATACATGAACTCACAATGTGAGTATGCACGCACAGTATCTATGTAGGCATGAACGTTTGTACGTCTGTCGGTGTAATGTATGTGCATTAAGCAGTGTGGTTTATATTCATATTGGGCTTATTGTCTGGCGTATGTTTAAATTATAATAACAATGTGTACCACAACACAATAGCCATAAGGCCAGCGCTAGACCAGGAATCCTATTGCAATATTATACCTGAACAATGATTTGTAAGCCAGGCCGTGAATAGAAAAGTGTATCAAGCTTAACAGCGTACCAAGGATTCACAAAAAAGGCTGGCACATTTTGCAGCTCTCAATGTCTCCAATGTGTTGAGAGTTTTTAGTCGAAAACTCACTCTATCTCATTCTATCTCATAAACACACCATTTAAAAGTATTAATAAAAAAAATGTAAATGGAAGGGGGGGGCCCTCCAAACACATATACACACACACACTCATGCAAATACCACACACACACACACACACACACACACACACACACACACACACACACACATGCACAGACTTCTTTACATCCAGTCCTATCTGGCTTGGATGTCTTTTGTGCAGACCATACAGACAGACAGACGGACTCACACACACACACGCACACACACACCCACACACTGTGGATGGGGCGCGTTCCATTAGTCCAATAGATTCTTCTATTACTCATAGATTTGCTCCTGTTGCGTGATTTAAAAAAAAACTCAAATGGGTGTCCGAAGAACGTTGTTAATGGGTGTTTACTGTAGCTCCCTTCGATGAGACGGTCAACTTAATCACTGTGACGTAAAAGCCTTAGATGTTATGGCTTCATTAAATCCTCCTGATGCTCTCGAATTTTTGCTGGGGAGGCTTCAATCTTATGGTTTCTCGGGGAGCGTGTGAAACATCCATTCGCCAACCTGGTGTTCAGATAACGTCCCAAACCGAGACATGATGACAGCAAATTGGTGAGTTGTCACGTCTCCAATTGGGTTAATTCTGATGAGAATATATATATATATATATATATATATATATATATATATATATTTTTTTTTTTTATTGTTTTGGTGTAGCTTATGTTTTTATTAAATGTCCCTTTACACTGCAGTCTTTGTAAGTCCAAGTTCTAGCCTTCACTCTATCCGACAGTCGAAATGTAACTGAGATGGAGTGAAGAAGGATGTTAATAAAACGCTGACCAGAGAACATGGCGGGCAATAACTACTAAATAAGGTAAGGTCAATTTAAGGTAAGGTCAATTTCACCAATTTCGTGTTGAATTTCGTAAGGTCAAAAGAGGAAGCTGTGATGAAAATGCATGCATGCATGCATGCATAAAAAAAATTAAATATCTGCCTCCCCCTTTTACATTTTCTTGTCATTATGAGCACTTGAACGACCAAACATTTCTCATCACAAAACAATCAAGTATGCATGATCGATATGATCGATATTCTCATTCATACAACAACGTGCATTTCATATCGGGCTACCTCTTTAGAAAACACGTCATCGCAATACATAATGAAACGTGATCCACGACACCGCTTACAAGCTTGGTCTGAAACAAGATATCTGGTCTTGTGCACCATCTGCACTCTCTCAGTCTGCCTGTCTGTCTCTGTCTCTCTCTGTCTCTGTCTCTGTCTCTGTCTCTGTCTCTGTCTCTGTCTCTGTCTCTCTCTCTCTCTCTCTCTGTCTCTGTCTCTCTCTCTCTCTCTCTCTCTCTCTCTCTCTCTCTCTCTCTCTCTCTCTCTCTCTCTCTCTCTCTCTCTCTCTCTTTGTCTGTATCTGTCTCTCTTTGGCTCTCTCTCTCTCTCTCTGTCTCTGTCTCTCTTTCTCTCTCTGTCTCTCTCTCTCTCTTTGTCTGTCTCTGTCTCTCTTTGGCTCCCTCTCTCTCTGTCTCTCTTTCTCTCTCTGTCTCTGTCTCTATTTGTCTCTCTCTCTGTCTCTCTCTCTGTCTCTGTCTCTCTCTCTCTCTCTCTCTCTCTCTCTCTCCCTCTCTCTCAGTGCTACACCCTCATGGTCATTAGCACTCTGTGGTTGGCCGATGAGGCTGATCTGCTTCCAGCTCGATGTTCTGCAGGAGAGGTGAAAACAGAATGCACAGCCATCTGCACAGCACACACACACGCACGCACGCACGCACACACACACACACACACACACACACACACACACACACACACACACACACACACACACACACACACACACACACACACACACACACACACACTTTCCTTCCCATAATACCTGCCATTGAGCGTTTGATAGATTATGCTGAATGATGATGTTTGATGATGATGATGATGATGTCAATATTATCGTCTCTTATTGAATACATTACATCACATTAATTTAACGCTTTGGTCCACAGCGACTTCAATAAGTGCATTCAACAATGAAGATACAACCCAAAAAGTGCATAAATAATGCAAGGGCATACTATTCCCCAAAATACCAAACTCCTTACGTGCTTCGTTGTAGAAACAAGGGATAGAGTAAGAGTTTCATGGGCCAAGATGCAGTCTGCACCAGATGAGTTTTCGTTCCACTGCAGAAGGTTTCAGTCAGTGATAATTGATTCAAATGTTTTGAGTCCAAGACGGCGTGTGTGCATTGAGCAAAGCAGGTTATTGTCGCTGCAGGTTCAACTTGCTACTATGAATCCATGGATGATGTACTGGATGATGGTACACGCTTCTCTCTCTGACCGGCTACCCCTAATATGTTGAACAGACCAGCGGTGGCGATGAAATGAAATGAATTCATCCTCATGGATTACCTTTCACGCCGTAGCTCCATCCGCTCAATTAGTGTGTTGTCGATTGTTCCCTTTTGTTTTTCACCTTCTGTTGTCATCTCAATATTTTAACAGTGTTGTATTTTCCACTGCCAACTAATAGGTGGCAGACACGGCTTGAGCGCCTCTCGGGAGAACGAGCTGTTCTCAGTCTCGGCGGTTTGTTCTAGTGTACAGAAAGCAGAAATGTACGTACACATCCACTTAAAGTCTGCCACTTTTTACTCAGAATCCTAAGCAGGTTAATTATTGTCTAATTAGAGTCCTGTTCCCAGGACTCAATTATCCACACAGGAATTAGGTCAAATACCCACTTTAGCCTATTTCCCTTTTGAGTTTTGATTCAGGGATGCCGTCAATGCCCATTACAGCTCCTGAAGGAAGGAGTCGATAGCGGACCTCTTTTCCATCAAGTCAGGAGACCGAAGAGGATGTTGTTTATTGATTTCTCTGGGACATGTAGATCCTCATCAAGCCATCACACGTACGCCAGAAGTCACTTTGTCAGAAGAAACATGGAAGAATATTTGATATGAAGCGACTTCTGTGAGGCTTGGTATTATGCAGAACTGACGGATCTGTCGAAGATGGACCGACTGCTTCTGAGGGTCGAGAAGCAGAGAAGAAAGACTTTCAAACTCTTCGTCTCCCCCGCTCTCAAGTTAGGAATGAAACTTGCTCGTATAAGATACTCTTCACACAAAAATATGAATCAGCCATGACAACCTGTCTCTAAAAAAAACGTTTCTCACAGGCAAACTTTGATCTGTTTATTCAGATTGAGGGGAGTCTACCCGGAATCCAAATAGTGATACTACATCTAGAAGATATCACGTTGTCGCGGATTCTATATCGTCGTGCAACATGCACAACAATGTAAACCCTTCACGCATGACCGCGAACAGAACTTAATGGCGTTCTTCAACTCGATCTTCCACACCACAGACTCCTGTTCAGCATATCGTGCAGACACCAGGAAAAATCGACCCCATTCACCTGTCACTTTTTGAAGTTCAGTCATGAAAAAAACTCTGAGCTCATTTTTACCAAAGCGGCCCTCTCTTTGTAGACTGAAATTGCCCCAAATACATGGCAAGTATTTCAGATATTTTTTTGGAATAATTCAAGAAGTTGGAGCATCGAAGCCGCCTGCTTTATGGACGGTTGCGGCGGCGGTAGCAACATAACCTACTTTCTCAGGCTGGAAGGATCCACAAAGGCTGAGAAGCCACAGTGATCTATTATATATATATATATATATATATATATACATCTAAACACTGACCGTGTCACTTTTGTCAGGCGTTCATATCATTCAATATTTTCTCTTCATCCCTATGAAGAATATTTTCTCAAATTCTTCTCTATATTTTACTCTGGGCTTTGTCAAGTGTCATGTCAGATATGCTGTCCTAGTCTGGTCCTCTGTCTAGTCCTACAGCAGAGGCGTTAGTCCAACTCACAGTATAGTAAAGAAAAGCGAGAGCAGGCAAGGCATTTTAGCGGCATTGAGCGGTATTTGTTATTTGTCTCTTTACATACTTTACATTCCAACACAGCGTTCAATAAATGAAATGCTTTGATAATTTATTTTGGTCCAAATCTTCTGTAAATCAGGCCTACATCAGGCAGAGTTGAATGATAGTATGGCCTAGCTCTCTGTCTACCGAGCAAGCAGCGAGCTAGTGGCACAACCCCCTTCCTCTTGGACTCTTGCTCAAGCAGTAGTCAGCCAGCGGCCCTTTTCTTTGGGGAGAGGCTTTGGAGGCAGGCCTGAAGGGAGGGCTGGTAACATTGAGCTTACTGGGTACTGGGTCCCCTGCCTACCTCAGCTTTAATTAGCAGAGGGTGTTAGGCAGCTTTCTCAAGGAGAACGACAGGTAGACTGCGGACGTTGGGGGGATCAAACTCAAAACCTTAACGACTGGAACCGTCCTGCCCTTAACCTCATTGGTCTCGCTTTCTCCCCTCTGGATTCCCATGTGTGACACATTGTGCCCAAATGGGAATCCATCGCTCCAATAAGGGAACACACAGTTTCTTCACGTTGCAGTGAAATGGAAGGTTATCAGAGGAAAAGTGCCCCCTGCATCCTCGTTATTGCTTCAAAGTATTATTATTGTGTGTGTGTGTGTGTATGTGTGTGAGAGAGTGTGTGGTTGAGAAAGAGAGTGAGTACGTGTTTGAGAGCGAGAATGTCATTTTGTATGTGAGAGAGAGAATGAGTGTGTGTGTGTGTGTGTGTGTGTGTGTGTGTCTGTGTGTGTGAGTGAGAGAGAGTTTGTGTTTCGGAGAGCGTGCGTGTGTGATTAGATATTCCCCAGGAGAACAACATATGTGTTCGCTATAACATGGTCCTGATGGTGTTATCTTTCACCGTGGCACTACTAGGAGTGGGGGGGGGGGCTAAACGACAGCGATGCAATAACGTGTATCGTGTGGTTCCTCCTGAATTCAATTTCCTCCGTGTCATTACACGGCCCAACCTACATAATACAACAACCAGCCTGCTCTAACACACTGCTGAAGAACTTTCAGGGAAAAGTCCACCCTTTGACGGAGAGAAAACCCATCAGCTGGAGAAAGGAGCCACGGGCTTTGATGTATGTTTGGGGTGTTATGCGCCGGGAATGCGAATTGAAAGAGATTTTGCACGTTGATGAAACATGTCAAGAGTTGAATCGGTAATGGAGGGAGAGGCTGGCGGCTGTTGTTTGGACGGCATTATGGTGTGATGATGTGACGATGCAGAACATTGGTCTGCGGCCCCATCGCAGCAGCGTTGAGCCAGAGCTTAACAATGGGCTTATCTAACACTCTCCTGAATGGGCCAGATGCTGAGAAACAGCCTGTTGTAAAACCGTGTCGCACGCTTGCTCCTCCGCTCTGTCTCTGTCCATCTCCCCTGTCTCTCTGTCTGTCTGTCTGTCTGTCTGTCTGTCTGTCTGTCTGTCTGTCTGTCTGTCCGTTTGTCTGGCTCACGGTCAGCCTGTCTGTGATTGGCTGCATTGGGACTCGCGTCAGGTGCCAAGGATGTGTCGCCCCTCATCTCGTGGCCCTACGTTTGGATTAGGCATGGACTCATGGACGCTTCATATTGTTATAAATGGCAAACAGACACACAAAATACATAAATTGTGTTTTTTGTGGTTGCCGTCTGTGCTGATGGACATTTAATGAGTAAACTTCAGCCACGGCGATGCGTATCCCATTCAGAGCAGCAGCAGCAGCAGGTGTAGACCGGCCCGTGTGTATCAGGCCCACACACATGTCGATCGTCCATCGCTCTCACAACACAAAGCAAAGCTGGCAGGATGGACCTGTCATAGCACTGGGCAGATAAGGCTGACAAACAGATGACACATGGACACACACATGCATGGACATACACACAGGCACACGGATCAACACAAACCCCCACACACATGCGCACACACACACAGACGCACGCACACACACACACACACACACACACACAGAGACACAGACACACATACACACAGGCATACAGATCAACACATTCAGAAGCATGCAAGCACACATGCACACACACATGCTACTTTACAGAATTGTTTGTGATCATGCAGACACAAAAAATACACAAATATGCAAAATCCCTTGCGAGAGAGAGAGATAGAGAGAGAGAGACCTCTCATCATGAGGTTTAAGCTTTCTCCAGGTCTCCAGCTCCATGTTGGGATAAATGGCTTGTCTGCGTCTCGATGAATATTTAATGCTGATATCAACAAGAAGAAGTGTCATTACCCCTGGCGGCCTATGTTACATTTCTTCACAAGGAGAGATTAAGCTGTTGACTTCTCTCTCTCTATCCCCAGCTGTCTCTCTCCCTCTGTGTCCCTCTCTCTCTTGCACTCTGTCTCACTCTCTCCCTCTCTCTATCTCTGTCTTTCACTCTCTCACTCTGTGTCTGTATGTCTCTCTCTTTCTCTGTCTCTCTCTATATCGCTCTCTTTCAAACGCACACACACACACACACACACACACACCACACACACACACACACACACACACACACACACACACACACACACACACACACACACACACACACACACACACACACACACACCCAAGGTTCACAGAGGTGCACTCAAAACCCTCACTTAATTAGCTTCTATGAACCACTAAATGCCTACATTCACAACACACAAACAAAACCGAATAACCACATTATTGGCCCCTTAACATCGCTAAGCAAGACCTCCGCTTCAACAGCTTCTCTGACGCAATCTCCTCTCTCTGGCCAGCGCGGTGGAGATCCGTATCTGCCCAGTGACAGAGAGGAGAGAGGGGTGGAGGAGTCTGAGGGCAGGGGGGGGGGGGGGGGGGGGGGGGGGGGGGTTGAAGCCAACAGGGAAAACAACAGGAGTCCATCCATTAGGTCCTATCAGGGTATTGGCACAACGCAACAGCAACGCCTTGCCTCTTCTCACACCGCACGGGGTCTGTGCACGCGTCGAGTGTGTTTCCCCACAGGAGTTGTTGTGCATCTGCACAGAGCACACTTAGCATAAACTACCACACAGTGGAGGAGGGTGCGATTAATAGACATGAGAATGGCTTTTCTTTGTTTTGTTAGAACTTTAACAGTATGCATTGTTGAACTACATGGTGAACACATGGTCTGTGTGTGTTTGCATGTGTTGTGATACAGTGGAATACATAGGCTTCATCATGCATAGATACTAACAAACATTAGCAGGCACATCATTAGCAGGAAATGTTATCCATTGCTTCTCATTGTGGTTGGAAATCATATGTAGTCATCATATGTAAATCACACTGTTCTGTTTAGTTTTACATGTCCATGACCTACAACGCATATATGTGTTATATTTGATATTACTAATGGAGGATACACTGTGATGATTTTAAGCTTTTCATGTTGTCAGTCTCTCAGATCACACCTGCAGATGGTGAATTTCTTGTAAACAATTACTAGCTGGCACATGTATACACAGACACACACGTACACACACTCGCTCTGTCTCTGTCTCTCTGTCTGTCTCACTCTCTCCCTCTCACACATACATAAACACCTTCTCGCTCACAAACACACACACACGCCTGTCATTGAGGTGGAAAACAGTAATAATGCATTAGAGAGAGAGAGAGAGAGAGAGAGAGAGAGAGGGAGAGAGGGAGAGAGGGGGAGAGGGGGAGAGGGAGAGAGGGAGAGTGAGCCTAGAGCAGGGAAGTAATTCCAACCTGAAGGAGACATTTAGTGTCACAGCTGTAAGTATCACATTCAACACACCACAATATCCCCAACGCACCGGCCTCCCTGTTACCACGGCTGTACCTGCTCTTTAACCAGATCACATGTCGTATGTATCGGAGAAGATCGAGATCACGTTGGACTAGTATTTAACAAACATTTGGCCAATCATTCTTCATAGGTGGATGGATCCATGAAGTCCGCCGGGTAGTGAATTCCCTGTTGATGGTGTCTAGACGCTGGTGGTGGGGTGACTATGGATGGAGTGCCTCAGCCCTGGAGGAGGTCATCTCTTCCTCTGTAGATGGATGGATCTAAGACCTGGAGGTGAAGGGGATTGATGAGGGGTGCAATGAGTCTCAATACCACAGAGACGAGCAGGAATGAGAGTTGTAGATTCCCACGTGTGCGTTGGAACGGTATTGTACGGTTAATGCATGAGGTCCCTATTGGTTGAGAGATGAAGGGGTGAATCTAGAACCTACACATATTGATGAGAAATAAAAGGGGAATTTCGTCTCCCTGATTTAACTCACTTAACTTGAGAAACCTGTGATCAATGGTGATGCCTCAATCAAGCTATCCAATACAAATATTCAATGGTTAGATTGTTCATGCCTTGAAGGGAGACCATCATCATTTCAATGTCATGCGGTGCACTTTCTCCAGGAATCCCAGAAGGCAGTTTGCTTAAGAAAAATGTGTAATCAAGCGAGACACTACAATCCCAGAGCCCATTTAAGAAACCCTTGCGGGAGCCGTGTGGGGGCCAAATCATTTCCGACCATTGTTTTCCCCCCTTCGGGAACAGCCTGCGACACGGCCATCCAAAACGTCTTCCTAGTGTCTTCACACCTGTACGTGATTACGATGTCTCGGCTAATGGCCGACCACTTGTTTGCGATGGAGCTATTCTTACCCACAGCCTCGGCGGGCCAGCCTAATGATATGGCATTAGTCCAAAAAAACCCATCTGGAGGCATCCAGCAAGGATGCGGTTGTATGGTGTCCGTCCCTGTAGGATGTCGCCGTAGGGAGCAGGCCGTCTGCACAGAGTGACAAGACAAGTCAACATGGCTGCCTCAAGGTTTGAGGGAATGGAGGTGATTTATATTATACAGGTAAAGGCTGGGTCTTCTTTGCCAGATGAAAGGTAGACAATATGAAAATATCAATGTGTAACAGACGTGTCAACGTCAACATTTTTCCATTATATAAATGCTGTGACAAAGGAAACGCCACATAAAACGTCAATATTAAGCGGTATAGCACATGTATAGTGCAGTTGGTGTCAGTTTGTGTATCAGTGATACCGGGTGTAACTGCAGCTAACTGAAATACCCAAGACGTCAATGTTGTTCTACCATGGCAATTCTGGACGTTTTGGTCTTCAATCGTCTGCAATCTTTTCCAATGTTTAACTCTCCCTCTAAAACTAACTCCCCCTCTCTCTTTTTTCCAATGTCTAACTCTCCCTCTAGAACTATCTCCCCCTCTTCATATTTTCCAATGTCTAACTCTCCCTCTAGAACTATCTCCCCCTCTTTATATTTTCCAATGTTTAACTCTAAAACTAGCTCTCCCTCTGTGTTTTCCTCTACAATATAATACAAGAATGACCATTAAATTAGAATTCAATTTTAATTAAATTTCAATTGTATCACCCTTAATCACAGGTACAGTCTCAAAGGGCTTAACACCCACCAAACAATATTAGTAAAAATAATAATAGCAATGACAACAATATTGATGGTATAATTCCTTGGTCTTGCCAACCAAATCACAGAGGCAACCCACAGAATAGCAGGCGGTAGTCAGTCTCCATGTCTGACCCCTGGAGGGGCCCCATGGAGGAATCACCGCATCCAGGCCCCGCCATCCTCCATCTTCTGTGATCCCCACGGAGGGGCCCCTAACACATCGAGGCTCATGGGGCCCCGGCGAGTTTTATTGTTGTGTCAGAAGAGAGACGCTGCGCCACGAGCTAGAGAGAGAGAGACCGAGAGAGGGAGAGAGACAGAGAGACCGAGAGACAGAGAGAGAGGGAGAGAGGGAGAGAGAGAGAGAGAGAGAGAGAGGGGAGAGAGGGAGGGGAGAGAGAGGGAGAGAGAGAGAGAGAGAGAGAGAGAGAGAGAGAGAGAGAGAGAGAGAGAGAGAGAGAGAGAGAGAGAGAAGAGAGAGAGAGAGGGAGAGAGGGAGAGAGGGAGAGAGAGAGAGAGAGAGAGAGAGAGGGAGAGAGGGAGAGAGAGAGAGAGAGAGAGAGGGAGAGAGAGAGAGAGAGAGAGAGAGAGATCATCAATCATGGGTGGGTTGGGGTGGGTGGGTGGGAGGCAGGCCTGGGCCTGAACCCACAGAATAATCACCAGTGACGTAGCTCTGCTTTGACAGAGCGCTCGTAAGGACGGGTTAGGTCTGTGTTGTCAAGATGAAAGACAAGACTTTCCTAGCCTCCTAGTTATGTCAGGTGAGATGCTCTAGGTCTTCCGGTGTAGCAGAACAGCACACATGGGGGAGCTGCAAACCCATGTCCAGTGATTATTTGTCATAATATGTAAAGATAGGCAATATGAAGGTAGGCAATTTAGATTAGAAGCGTTCTTTGTCGTATTTGTTGAAATGCTCTTTACATCCCGACAGCAATAAATAAATCAAAGGCTGTGGTGAAAAAAAATATGTGGCTGTCACATTGCAGTAATAAGCCTTTCTTATTATTTATTTCGGCTGAAATTAAATGATTGGATGGCCTACCTTTCTGTCTGACTGCCTAACCGCACTCATCTCACCATCTCATCTACCCGCTAGATTTGTTATCTAACATGGGGGTGGGTTTGAAGATGGCTGCTGCTGATGTGTCACAGGTTTTGTTGCTGCGATTGGTTGTAAGGCTGTCCAACTCTGTACAATTCAGTAATCCCAAGGCACGTTGCAAGTGATGAAGAGAATCGAAAAACAAGAATAGAAAATAAAACCGATAAAAAGTTGTGTGAGTGTGTCTGTGCGTATACATGTGCATGTGTCTCTGTGTGTGTGTGTGTGTGTGTGTGTGTGTGTGTGTGTGTGTGTGTGTGTGTGTGTGTGTGTGTGTGTGTGTGTGTGTGTGTGTGTGTGTGTGTGTGTGTGTTTGTGCTTCCATTGCTTTTGTCAGTTATGCAAACTCAGTTATTTTATTACCCCAAGAGTTGGCAAAAGACTTAGGACCTATTTAAATAATTCACCTTTATTTGACCTCATTTCACAGCTCGATTCCCCGCCACCCACTCATTGTGCTCGGGAATAATCATCCCTTCTACGGTGTTATGCATGGCCGGCATTAACGCCACAAACAAGGTTCTTCGTGGAGTGCTCCTCTGGGAGAAGCAATGGAGGCCTGGTGCTTAAACCAGCCATAACATGACGAACCACCTCCTCTCCCCAGCCCTAATGTAAGTACCAGGGAAGCTTTATGATCTTGTCTTCTCTGAGTCATTGAAAATTCCATAGTCAATAATTAATGACGCCTCACAGCACTAAATCGAAAGAACCAACATTTGAAAAGAAACAAAGCAGTACACCAGGAAATGTATCTTAGTTTGTTAAAGGGACACTGTGTAACATTTTAAGTCATTTATTACCTCAAATCAACGTATTCATTCATAAATAAGTCCTCATTGGTGTAAAATGATCTCTGCCAAAAATCGCACTTATCCTCCTGAGCGAAGAATAATTAATATGTAGTTACATAGGACGGGTAAGCTTCATGGAGGCTTCCATGTTCTTCCGGGCTTTGAACTGCCGAGAGGGACAAAAAGCACTACGTGGTACAGGAAATGCAAACGCATTTTCACTCTGAGCCAGCGTGAATGATGACTGAAGTAATTCACTATCTTGCTCGAGGAATAATTACTCATACATCATTAGCTTACACTAATGATTCAATGCAGTTTGAAATTTGTTTGAAATAACGAACCTCATCATCACTCAAATGACTCGATGAGGTAGCATTGGATGTCATGACACAGCTTCTTGGCACATACTGCCCACCGTAGTTTTTGAACAAGCGAGCACTATTAGTTTGAATGCAATATACAATTGTACCACTAGATGGGAGTAATTTTTACACAGTGTCCCTTTAAGTTAAATCATGTTCTAGCTTGTATTTGAATGTTATTAACAAAGACAAAATTATTATTTAGGAGAAGCTTATATCCAAAGACAATATTATTAAGGACAAGGAAGGCTACTTTGAACCCCCCAATCAGAAGACCCTCCTCATCCTACCCCTAATGCTTTAAATAGTAATTAAATACGATAGAATAGAATCTAGGTTGTGCTCGATGAGACCCTGAATAGCGTCAGAGCTGTCATCCTGAGTCTGGCTCTTTCATGCTTTTCATTTGTGTTATCAGAAACGATCAGACAGCCCCAGCAGCACCTGTTTCCTTAGCAAGTACTTATCAACCCATCACACACACTGCGGTAGGAGAGGATATTGGACACCCACACAAAAGCATTAATCTTCTGTCTTTACGCATGTCCAGGTTGGGGAAAATTAGCTTTTGAATGCGATGCAAAGAGGAGACGGCATTCTGTTTAATCTTACACAGAGGTCAACAGCTTGCGCCTGTCTTCCATTGAAACTCCAAAGCGTAGATGGAAGCCTTGATAATTCGTTTTAATATCGGTAGCAGTGGCGGAACCAGGGTGTCAACACATGCGTTGGAAAGAGGTTGCAACAGCGCGCGTTGACGCGTTACCCCGATGGACAGCAAATACAGGCTACTAACGCCAGCGACACAACACCCATATCCCCAGAGTACTGCTACTAATTGGTACGGTTGACCTCTGCCCTTACTAGAGCAACAGCGTAAATGCTTCAGATGTGATTGAGCTTGAGCACAGCGGTGGGATTTGAAGTTTTTTATGTCCGTTCAAGGGTTGAGGATCAATCATCTCTAAATTGGCCTAAATTGCAGAAATGTGAAGTGTGTTGTGCATTGTGTGAGATGGATTTGTTGTTGAGATTTTCGCATGGATCTATTTGAATTTCAATATCATCAGGAATACATATATAAATATATAACTCTGAGTTGCCATGCACTTTGTACCATTGTACTATTTCCCTTCTTTCTATTTCCTCACCTATTGACTGAGATGACAAAACAAGACATGCAGTTGGATTTCTTAACACTGATGATGACGACTTCATTTTCCATTAAAGAGCTCCCCCCAGCCCTCTTCCTCTGCCCTGACTGTCCCCTTCCTCTTCTTCTGATTGGGGCTCAGCTGAAATGTTCCTGGCAATCACAAGGACCACAGCTTGAAGGCAGACCTCCAATTAGTGCTGGGGCCATCCAAGGCGTCATGTATCCTGGCCCTTGCCTCGTTAAAGAGTAAAATAATAGCTGATGATTTTGCAAGAGGGTTTGAAAGCCCTCTCTCTGCACAATGAAACATGGACCTCTCCAGCCAGGGTTCAGACTCAAACACAGGCCGTATAACGGCCAGTGTTTGTTGCACAACAAGATCCTGATCGTGATCAATGCCCCTCTGGATATTGATGGAGTCGCCTTGCTAGCCTTAGCATCATATCCCCAGAGCAGGATACCGACACAATATCGACATCGCACGTTTCTCCAGAAAGAGAGAGAGAGAGAGAGAAAAAAAATAGAGAGAGAGAAAAAATATGAGACTGACACGTTCATTTGCATTCACGCACGCTTTGACACCGGTTGGAATAAATCCCGGCGACGCTACCAAAGAGGTCCAATGGTGCACGGTCCCTTGTGAGGGCTTTGCATAATAGATCACCGTGACTCCCGTCTTTCGGCCGCCGAGGGGCATGCTGTTACCTGGCAACCAGACTCGGAGCGCTTGGCGAAGTAGGAAGGAATCTTGGAGAACGTTATCTCTTGAGGAGTAGCAGAGTAACACGTGGCGGGCGATGTACCTCCCCCCTTGGCTCTTATACAGCGCTGTGCATCTAGGTGTTCAACAGCTCTCAACAGCAATGTTGCTAATCGGTCACAGTTTGCGCTAGTAATTTACAATTAGCCGTGACGTCGGCAATAATAACAACATTACACAAATACCCACTAGCCTGAGTGCATTTTAAGTAGACAAACAAATCAAATGTAAGTTAAGTGAAGATGCATTTCAAAGAAGGGCTCGTCAAACAGTGAGAAACATGTCGGCCTGTAGGGGGCAGGAATATGCCAATTACAGTCTGCCGTGTTCCTTTCTACACTATACTTTGGATTTCCGATCACTATATGTTTTGTTCTTTGAGATTATTTTTTGATCTGATGTTTTTTGAACATGCTGTTTCTATTTATAAAAGTTAAAAAGCTTCACGCCCCATAATTTCCTGTTTGTGTGTATTGTTTTTGCTGCAAATTCCATGGTAATCCAAAGTATCAAGAGAAATAGTAATCAAGAGCTATATTGCTGTTGTTTTCATTTGTGGCAAGCGGGCTAAACGCTCTTCACTCTTCTCTCAATTGATTTTGACGATCACTCAGACCGGTATTTCCTTTTAAATAAAACCATATCTGATATATTATTAAACATGGTACTTTTACAGGATTACTTTAAACATTTGCATTAATATTATTCATATTATTCATATTATAAATTAACATAAAATAATGGTAACAAGTGCTGGCAAATTTCTACGCAAATAACTAGTAAAAGTTGCACATTTTATTTTGCAGATGGCTATTGAAGGTTATTTATACAAGGCTGTGCTGTTGGAAGCAATTCAACAATGTGTGTTGCATGTAAAATCCATTATAATGGCCAATAACAGCCAACAGCCAATATCATTGTGAGGTGATTTACCTTCTCTTGCATGCATTCTGATTTGTTTACTTTTCTTTGCTTATAATGGAATCCATGCATCGAAAGAGCTTTTTTAAGACCTCTGAAAAACACCTACAATAGATCATGGCCATGGATAGCCAAGGATCCTTGCAAACCAAGGCAAAACCGTGAGCATTTAGCACACTGAAAACAATACACTATGGAACTGCTGGGGTCAGGGTGCATGATTATGATTAAGATTAAGATTCAACTTTATTTATTGACACTCTGCAGTGTACAATACAAGTACAGAGACAACAAAATGTCGAACCAGAAGCGCAAAAAAGCAGTAAAGTGCATACATTTAACACTATGATTGCAGTATGGATAAGTAGGTATAGATACAGGGGATACAGCTACATTTACATTTCAAGTTTCCAGCTCATAAGTTGGAATTTTGGTTAAATAACAACAAAGGTTGTTAGCAGCAAGACTCATTCGTCAACTAAGAAAGTTGAATCAACACAACTGATCAGCTTCAAAGGAAGCATCGAGAATGGTCAACGTTTACAGCTCTCTGGTCTACGATTACAGCTCTTAATTTCCCAGGACATTCATTTCGGTGTTTCAGTGACGGATCAAATCATCAGCTAAGCTTTGCTGATTCCAGCAGTGGATCTTGCCGTTCATCTCCATGTAGCTCTACCATGTCGGCGCCACTGCCGCTGCCCAGGTGCTCAATAACCGTCACGGCTCCTCTCCATCACTGCCCCATGTCTGACAGAATCGATCGGCACCGTGAGAAAAGATACATGAGGGTGCAATAATGGTTAGCTTCTTTAGACACTAATCACCAGCCTCTTCTTCTGCTTCCTTCTCACCCTCTTCCTCTTCTTCCTCCTTTCTTCTTCTTCTTCTTCTTCTTCTTCTTCTTCTTCTTCTTCTTCTTCTTCTTCTTCTTCTTCTCCTGCAATTCTCCTTTAATTTGGGACTTGTCATTTTCATGTATCTGACATTTTATTTAAACAAAGCTTTGCTATTTTGTTAATAAATAAGATAAAATGAGTTGAATGTGGTGTACAACGCTTCCTTTATTAATCCCAGCAAGGAGATTGGTTTCAGCAGAAACCAAAGTTATAATTAAAAAGAGATTACGAATAGTATATAGTATATGCAAATCACATCACTCACCGTCAATGTCAATCTACCATTGAGGGGTCTTGTTTTTGTAGCAATGTCTCACACCCCGGGGCTCCAAGCCTTTCCGGGGCGCCATCCATCATTCTCTCTTTGCCGTCTATCAGTTCAAAGACTCTGAAGGCGACAATAAGGGCAACTGCCACCCGACAGATCTCAGCATGCACTCTGGCCCTGCAGAGACTCACGCCAGATACCCGGGCACAAAGAACAAAATAAAGTAGGAGCAAATATAATCTCTACTTTCAAAACAAGCACTTTTCATCTGCCGTAGCCTTCAGGTTGTATTACCCTGATGTGTTTTTTTTGTGTGTGTGGTTGTTTATTTGCTGCTTCATGTCCTTATGAAGCCCTTCAAGCGATTTGGTCATGGCACAGGGAAGATTCAGGGCATGAAGCAATGTTGATTTCATTTAATTTGTCTAGTTTCGTTTTTCTCCTGAATTTCCTGGAAAATAACACTCAAATTGCCACTAACCTACTGTGTCATTTGTCAATTGTCGATTGTTCTAATATGGTCTTTCCTGAATACATTCCCAAGGTTATTAGGACCGTTATTGGGATCTTTCGTTATTGATTGCGGTCGTGATCAAACAACACCCCCCCCACACAAACACACACACACACACTTTATGCTCTCTCTCGCTCAGCTTGCTTTAATCAGGGGCCAGAAGGTCTCTCTCTCTCACTTGGAGCTTACCTTTCTTATGTTTCTCTAATCAATGGCCATCAGAACAGCTGGCGGGAAACCCAACCCTTACCTTCTCTTCTCTCTTCTTATTTGCTATTTTATTATATATCCATCGCTCACTTTCCTTTCCGCCTCTCTCTCTCTCTCTCTCTCTCTCTCTCTCTCTCTCTCTCTCTCTCTCTCTCTCTCTCTCTCTCTCTCTCTCTCTCTCTCTTTCTCTCTCTCTCTCTCTCTCCATGGAAGTCCTGCTGTCTCTCAGTGGAAAATGAATGTTGTCACATAAGTCCATCAGCGAGAATGCGTGTGTCTGTGTGTTGTCCTTATAATGCGTTTATTATATTCTGATGGACTGTATATGTTTAACCATCGTATGTGGTGCCTTTGTTTTCACCGCTCATGTTATCACCCAGTGGAGTCCTAGATGGAGCCGTGATTCCCTTCTACACCGGTACGTCTTCCTCTGATACACGTCCACCAGATTTTGCATATCCCATTTGAACTTACAAGGGAGGGCAAAGAAATGACCCATTTAGAGCCACTGCTTGTGAGGATAGAAAACAGCCTTCACGTCTCCATGTCTGCAGCATGAATGTGGTTCAATCAGGAAGGGGAGAATAGCATTTAAAATGAACCACAACATTCATCAACAACACATGAGGCGATTAGACCCCATCATCCTTCATGGGGACCATGGGTCCATGAAGTACACCAGGGGATGATTCACAGCTGACGGTGTCCAGATGCTGATGGTGGTGGTGGGGCTATGGATGGAGGGCCTCAGCCCAGGAGGACTCCCTCTCTGCCTCCGTAGACGGGTGGAACTCAGTCCCGGTGGCGAGTCTCAATGAAAACAACAGACAGGTGACACGCATGAATGAGAGGTGGTTATATACCAATTGTACTCCTGGTAATACATAAGGTCCTGATTGGTTGAGAGATGAAGGGGGAGGGACCTGCGATGACCGTATGTGAATTTAGAAACCATCTTAGAGCTATACGAAATAGAGGCTGAATGTCGTTTCCTGATTTAACTTTTGTCTTAGCTTATTATATAGATATTATAAAGATATTCATGAATGGTAATGGAATGTATTTATAAAATGCTTTTCGGACCTTTGGCAATTCAAAGCACTTCAGACTCCCATTCACCCATTCATTCATTCACACAATCATATGTCAACGGCGTGTTTTGATCAGGGACACCTCGATACTCGGCTAGGAGTGGCTGAGGATGACAGCAGCAACCTTTATGTACCTCCTGAGCCGCAGCCGCCGACAGCTATTTGTTCATCCAATAACCTCGCCGCAATATTGGAGAAAAGTTTTCTCCCTGCCTTTCAAACATTCCATCTCAAACAAATGTTATAATCGTTTGAAAAAAAAAAACAGACGGATCTGGGCGTTGGAGGACAAAGAACAGCAGGAGAAAGTTAGCTGGAGGCCAGCGTTTTTACCGGATTGTGTTCATTTTAAATAGGAACTTGTTATTATGCTAATACCTTTATTGAATCCGTCTATGCAGCCACCATGGTGTCGAACACACAGACTAATTACCTCCTTGTACGCACGCATTTCTAATGAGGCTCAACCTTTTGATGATTTTCCCCCAAAACATGCACACACGCTCACACACACACACGCACGCTCGCACGCACGCACGCACGCACGCACGCACACAACCAAACAAAAGGAGAGGATAACAGTGGCCAATGGGCTGAGGTCTTCTGCAGCTCCCCATCCCATCTCCTGCAGGCTGCTATGTTAGGGGCGTCATCCTGGAGATTGCCTGTGCCGTCTCTGCCCCCCAAATGCCATGTGGACAGGGCTCATTAAAATGAAACAGTCCTTATTAGACTGGTATAAGGTCCGCCTGTATCACTCCACCCCTTTTTACCATCTCACCCAATAGACCCATAGAGACTTGATTCTTATTAGGCTATCAGCAGGACACAGTGCGTGTGTGTGTGTGTGTGTGTGTGTGTGTGTGTGTGTGTGTGTGTGTGTGTGTGTGTGTGTGTGTGTGTGTGTGTGCGTGTGTGTGTGTGTGTGTGTGTGTGTGTGTGTGTGTGTGTGTGTGTGTGCGTGTGTGTGTGTGTGTGTGTGTGTGTGTGTGTGTGTGTGTGTGTGTGTGTGTGTTTGAGGCTACGGGTTTGTGTTTCTTGGTTGGCTAGAGATTTGATATTGGATTTGGAGAGGGTCTGGTTCTGATTCCTACCCTGATTATTATTGTTTCAGAGAAACTAAACATCAGAGCCTTGGAAACATGAAAACACTCTTTCAACACTCTGTCCTACACCCTTTTATCTAGCTTTCTCGCCATATTGTTGGGTATATACATGTTTGATCAAATCAATGAGACAAATGAGAACAGCCCTGTGGGGGAAAAAAAGCAGGATTAGAAATTCGGTGCAATTTATCAATCCTAAAGTGTGAGTGCGAAGGCCTTGCTAAATTTCCCCTTTTTGCTTTGCGTTCACATGAAAGAACCATCTTTCATGCATAAATTCACAGATTACCCAGGTTTCGCTCCTCTCCCACGAGACTGAATGGCCTCAGGAGCCCCAGTGCTTTTCCTGTGTGAAAGCATGTCGAGTATGCGAGTGCGTGCTTTTGCATTTATGTAACATGTGCCTATGTAAACAACTGAAAGTGGACGGACGGGCATTTCCTGTGGATTCCTTCCCGTCGCAAAATGTTTAAGTGTGTGTGTGGCGTGTCATGTGGATGTCAACATGAGTGGTGTGTCTCTGTGTGTGTGGTTCACAGGGGGAGAAGAGATGGCCGGTCACACATCATCACCACACTCCCATCTTAACTTAGTTATGTAAATGGGATTTTATTGTGCCCTGAGAATGAATGAAAAATGAATAATGACATGTTCATTCTTTCAGTTGATAGCCAGAGTGAAAGGCACGTCTTAAGGTAAGGGTGAGCGACGATAATGCCTCCCTTATCTGTGTGCACAATTGTAGGATTTTTCATGAAACCCAAGACAAAACCAACCACCTTATTGTCTGAATAAATCCATTTATATTTCCATGCTCCCCTCGTGAATCACGTTTCATCTGATTTTTTTCGGTGGGGGGGGGGTGCTTGCTGTGTGTCCAGTTCTAGATGAGTGTACACAATTAACATTTCTCATGCATGGCAGAAAGAGGGGGGCTTGTTTTTCTCCGCTTTCTTCATCAGCTCCTGAACTTTGTGTCTCAACAAAATGGTTCCCGTGGACGGCCCGGGGAAAACCAATAGTCCTCTGTGCTCGGATGCCCCACTGATCCTGTGAAGCAGATCTCTCAGCAGTTGGCCTCAGCCATCTGTACCCTGGAAGACTGCTTCTGACCCACTGAACCAAAGTGTCTGTTTTCACACTGAAGGCAACATTTCATCCCACACTCCATCAGACATGATGTGCCCTGACAGACAGACAGACCGAGAGACTGACAGACTGACAGATAGACAGACAGAATTGACGTATTAAAACGGAGCAAGCTGGGCAATGCCGTGCGGCTGCCATGGCAACGCCTGGTATAACGCCATGCTGAGCATTCTGGGTAATTTGATGCTGGGCAGGTACTTCTGTTGCTTCGTAGTGCAGATGGGACCCATTATTGAGACTGGGCCTGTTGTTCATTGAGCATGCTTTCCCCTGAAAAGTGTCTCGAAGCAGTTCATAGATAAGGAGGATGCTGAGAGGAAGTAGATTGCGTTTTTGTGACGCTCACAGCAGCTTACACAACCACTGGAAGATTAATGTCGCTCATGGAGACGGTTATTGTGCGCCGGTTAGTCACAAACGCTCACGACTTGTGATATGAACCGGAATGAGAGCTGGGAGGATTGTAATCTTGGAGCACAGCAGGGGGCGCTGGACACAATATTAAATATGAATTCCCCGCCGTGAGTCCCACTGACACCCTCTCCATTACATCCTAATGTCGACAGGTTGCTAACATTATCAGCGTTAAACGAAGAGCCTTGGCGTTGCCAGGGAGAAGCTTCCAGACGAGCTGGGCTTGGGTTCTGGGGCGTGGCTAGGCAATGAGTTGACCCCCTCCCACCGGGGCTAACACCACCAGCACTTTGGTATGGACCAGGGTGTGATAAGAGCTCTGTTATAGCCCACTGAATGATGAGCAGTGGAGAAGAGGGATTGGGTTGTAAAGGGTGGCACCCATTCATTCTCCTTTTAAAACGTTTTTCTCTGTGCTCCCAAATGATTCCCATGCTATGGCTTTTCTCTCTCTCCCACCCACCACATTCTGTCACCCTCTGTTTGTCTGTGTGTGTGTGTGTGTGTGTGTGTGTGTGTGTGTGTGTGTGTGTGTGTGTGTGTGTGTGTGTGTGTGTGTGTGTGTGTGTGTGTGTGTGTGTGTGGGTGTGTGTGTGTGTGTGTGTGTGTGTGTGCGTGTGTGTGTGCATGTTTGTGTGTGTTTATGTTAATGTTTTTGTGTGTGTTGATGTGAATTTATGTGTGTGTGCGTTTGTGTGTGTGTTATGTGTGTCTTTGATTATGTATGTATGTGTGTGTGTGTATGTTTGTTTGTCTGTGTGCAAGCTTGCGTGTGTTTGTGTACGTGTTTGTGTATGCGTGTGCGTTCATATTTGTGTGTTTGAGTATGTGTGTTTGTTTAGGTGTGTGTGTGTGTGTGTGTGTGTGTGTGTGTGTGTGTGTGTGTGTGTGTGTGTGTGTGTGTGTGTGTGTGTGTGTGTGTGTGTGTGTGTGTGTGTGTGTGTGTGTGTGTTGTCCGGGGGGGGGTTCAGATGTACATGACGGTTATTGTGTGCTGGTGAACAGGTGGCTGGTGGGGGCTGAGGCTGAGACCCTTCCTCGCTGTGTAGCGATGCCACCTACTGGCCAATCACAAGCTGTACAGAGATGCCGATGATAAGCTGTACCAAAACTCAACCCTTTTCATTCCTCGTATACATTTGAACGGCCACGGTTCTAGTCTGTTGCGTGCAGGAAGCAGCTCTCTGTTGACCACACAGAACTTGTCTTCCTCCACTGAAGGGTTTGAAGGTGTGGTGAACCACAATGTAAGTGTTGACCTGTGAAGTCCTTTGAGAGAAAAGCGGTGATTAAGGGTTAACCTTTGATGGCCATGAGCCTCAGCAGTGTCCATCCAGTAAAACATAGGCCTTGTTTGTTGGATCGATTCATTTTCTATGCTACACTGAAATATAGTGGGGATATTACATTAGTACAAATGTTGGGTGACAGCATGCACAACATAGATATTGTTTTAGATTTAGGCCACTGACCTGGACGTCTGGCATAGACTGCATACGTGTGTGTGTGTGTGTGTGTATGCGTGTGCGTGCTTGTGTGTGTATATTTGTGTGTGTGTGTGTGTGTGTGTGCGCGTGTGTGTGTGCACGTTTGTTTGTGTTTGTGCGTGTCTGTGTGTGTGTGTGGCCAGCATGTAGGAGATGTATGTTGACTTGTCAGCACCCATGAAAGAAGTTGGCAGAGCAAATTCACGTTAGCCAACGTGCTGTTGCCATAGCAGCAGTAATGTAGAGTGGTTTTCATTACATTATGAGGATCAAGGAAACTTGCAGGACTTTGGGCCTGAATTATGCATGTGTTCAGTGTGACCTCATTGTTATAGAGCAGTCTAGCAGTCTGCCTGACCAAATATGGGGCATATAAGACGGAAATCTGTGTCTTTGACAAAATACCTATGCATCCAAATATATGCATCAACAATGCATGTCGTGGTTTGATAAATATGTGACTCATAACTAATAACTTGGTTTAAATCTAACGATCAATCTTTTTCAAAGAGCCTAGATGTTACAGTGTCACATCACTTCTATCATAGAAACGCACCTCTCTCTCTCTCTCTCTCTCTCTCTCTCTCTCTCTCTCTCTCTCTCTCTCTCTCTCTCTCTCTCCTTCTCGTCTCTCTCTCTCTCTCTTCTCTCTCTCTCTTCCTCTCTCTCTCTCTCTCTCTCTCTGACCTGCTGTGTGCAGTTTGACCTGTTACTGTACGACACTCTGGCATGCCCGTGCAGTGTGTTTGTGAGGACGGGCAGCAGTGTGTGTGTGAGGAGAGCAGTGCGTGTGCGTGTGTGTGGGGAGGGCAGTACTGTGTGTGAGGCGCAGGTGGGCCCGTGAATGGAGCGTTTGAGAAGTGTTGACCTCCGCGGAATGTTCCGGAACCTCTCTCCAGATGTGGAACGGTGGGAATGGGAGGTGAGGCTGGGGCAAGGTTCAACGGTGTGTACGTGTGTGTGTGTGTGTGTGTGTGTGTGTGCGTGCGTGCGTGCGTGCGTGCGTGCGTGCGTGTGTGCGTGCATGCCTGCGTGCGTGTTTGTACGTGTGTGTGCATGTGTGTGTGTGTGTGTTATATCGTTTGACAATGCTTGTATTGTACGTGTGCAATTCTGCGGATGAAGTGGAATAGCTGGAATAATCAGCAGAGGTTTCATCGGCGCAGACAGAGTGAGAGCTCTGAGCAGTATCTGGCCCCCGTGTGGATTTAGTTAATTAGCACAACGCAGAGGCACAATTAATGAGTCAAAACATGGAGCACTCAAGCTGTTTTCTGTTTTAATGGTTTTTCCCCCATTCATTATCCGCCTCCACATTCTTTTATTTCCCATTGTTTCCATCCTGTTGGGTTTCCTCTTTGGTAATTTCCACAAGCTGCAGTCATTCATAGGTTTGGTTCAGGGTTTGGTGTAAGGGTTAGGTGTCAGGGTTTTAGGGATGGGTTTTAGGGTTCGATGTCTTTTTTTTGTTAGGGTTACGCTTTAGGGTTTGAAGTTAGGGTTTAGGGTTTGGTTTTAGGTTTACTTTTGGGGTTTGATGTCGCTT